>NW_011365380.1:550506-565653 GCF_000735185.1 Notothenia coriiceps | reverse complement strand
TGCTCAAATAATCGTATTTTAATTGCAATTACGATAATGGCTACGATTACGAAAACAACATAATCGCAATAAAACGATAATTTTTGTATTATTGTTATTACTTTTTTTTTGTTTTTCAGTTGAATTATACTTAAAGTTCAGGGTAATCAACTGTTAAAAACATACTGTTCAAAAAATGTTCTTTTGTAAATGGATGTTTTCAAAGTAAATGGATAATCGTTTTTAATCATCGTGATATCAGTTATTGACCCAAATAATCGAGATTATGATTTTTGCCATAATCGAGCATCCCTACTCTTAGGCTCTCTCTGGTGTTTGATCAATAACGGCAAGCCTTATCATTTAACCTTACATTTTAAGGACCTTACCCGATTACATCGCTGAAACTGTTCATTTCACTATTGAAAGTTAAATATTGACATATAAATACAACGACTATAATGAATAACTGAGCATTGTTGATGTTTAAACTCAGCCTGAAATACAATTTATATTAAATAAGACCATGTTAGCAGAGTAAGTGCAGTGTCATCATCACCCCGATGATCCACAGTCCCAGCACGTATATGACTGATGCATTGATGTGATGAACTCTGCCCTCAGTAATGTTGGCAATTAATGATGCCACGGTTTCATGTGAGTACGTTCAAATAACTGCCTCAAACATGAGTTACTAACACTAAGACACAACGTAGTCGATTTTATTGCTGCGACACAAACCCAGGTACATGCATGCAGTGTTTTTATAGCATGTGGAGGAGGAGCGCACACAGCAGCGTCTTATGGAGAGAGTGACAGGAGCCTGCTGTAAAGTGGGGCACCCTGACTCAGCCTGCGTAGCCCAAATCTAGCTCATTTCAGTGGGAACTGCTGCTCATTACTTTCCCTGAAGTGTATGGATGAGTGAGTGGGAAGACACAATGACAAGAGGGAGGTCACATGGTTCATGATTGAGAAAAACACTAAGAGAGAGAGGTGGCTTAAAGCTGAGAGCAGAAGGCCTTTGGCTTAGTGCCTATGTGCAAATGACTGACCTTTTATTTAGAAAATAAGCAATATGTGCCGAACTGTTGTCAGTCTTTCTATGGCCAACCTTTTGTACCTTTGTTGCCTCTCTTTTCAGCTTTGAGGCCTCAGAACTTCTATTTAAGTTCCATACATTTTGTCGAGCCTTTGAGCTGAATCACACTCACTCACTTGTTTGCCAGGCCTCTGCATTTGTGTGTATGTCGACCCGTACAGAAAAGCATTGTTGGGCTACAGTCCTACAGTACTGCACATGCCCAATGCCCTCCGGGCCAGTAGACTTTCATTATCACTGGCCCCACCATTGTAACCACTGGCCCAAGAGCATTCGTCCAAAAAATCGACTCTAATAATGAAGAAAATGAACAAATTTGTTGCAATAGTCATTTATGCACAAAATACATTACTACTTGTACTACAGCATTTTAATCATCAGTTATTCCTAATTTTCCTCAATTGTTCATATTTTTGGTTTATTAAAATTATGATATTGTGGTCATTGTTAAAGAAAAAAAGGATGGTGACATTTCTGCTATGAGTATTATTATGTTTATAATACACTTTCTGCCTTCCTGTCATTAGGAGTTAGAAATGAAATGGTTATGTAATAGATTAGAACCTTCACTCTCCTAAACTTCTAGGATATTTCCCTATAGAGAACCGCAGTGACGCGTCCTAAAACCCGGAAGTAAACTCCTTCCGGTTCCTTTGACAAATATGCAATGCAATTTCTCAATAGGATTTTGGAAAATAGCTGGAAATAAGGTCTGTGGTTGACACACATTTAAGAGACGGATCACGTTTTGTTCAGCCGGATAATATCCACATGTCTACCCTACTTTTATAATTTTCTAATCATAAATGTAGTCGCCAGAAGCAAAATGCTAACGTTATGCTATAAACGAACTACAACAGGGTGCAACAGTGCTTCAACGTCACGCCGACTTAAGATCCATATTCAAACATACAGATTCAAAATTGTAGAAGTTGAAGCTTTTGTTTTAACAGTTTGCACGAGCGCAGGTACTTGCTTTCAAGCAGAACAGGGCAAACAAACTTAGCGGGAGTGTTTACGTCTTTGGTGTAATGACGTAAAACGTCCTCGACAACTTCTGTAGTCCTATTCAGCCACATGTTAACAACCATCGTTTTTCAGACACGTAAACTCTTCAGAAATCACCAGTGGGTCACTGCTGATGTATTTAATGTCGTGGAACAAAACGTGATCTGTCTCTTCAATTTGTGTCAAAGACGGACCTTATTTCCAGATATTTTCCAAAATCCTATGGAGAAATTTCATTGCTTTTTGTCGAAGGAACCGGAAGTGGTAAAAATGCTAACTTACTTCCGGGTTTTAGGACGCGTCACTGCAGTTCTCTATAGCGAGTATACCTTTAAGTTTTCTACTCTTCACTTACTTGTCAACATAGGTTGGCATTGATGTACAGAGCAGACATAAGACCTTGTTTATATTGGCATCATATTGAAGCCAACTCCATCGATCAAGCCACTGTTGCTGAAACTCTCTCTCCCTCTTCTTCTCATACTCCCTGTCACTCTCCTTTAACTCCTCCGGTGACTTTCTTTTATTTGAAGATTGTTTATTGCCCGGTGCTTGGCCGGTTCCCGCTGGTATTAAAAACATTTTGGCGAATGGTTAGCTGGCGCGAAAGTATTTAGTGAAGGCTCTGCAGCAAACAGCTGTTTGCTTTTCATCCAACCATGGCAACCGCCTCACGAAACGCTATGTTGTAGCGTTAAGAAACAAAACTATTTAACAAAATTGCTTGTCAAAAATACCAATACCAAAGGACAATGTCATTTTACGTCTTACTGTTTTATTCTTTTATTTTTTTTAAACCAATATTTGTAATGGCCCGAGCGGGCAAGTGGAAAGTACGTTATGCTGGCCCGGGGGGTCTAAATAGTGCTTCCGGGCCAGCGGGCCATTTATAATGTCTAGCCCTGCATTATGTCACTACGGGGGCATAAGGGGACAATGGGGCTATTGTTTTAGGTATAGCCATACCCATATATCCCCCCTCTTTGGCATATGCAAGCTATCTTCTACTGGACTGTTTTTCTAGATTCAGGTGCTTTCAGCTCCAACTGTAATACGAGTAAATAGATTTTCTCACAGCAACATGTTACAATACAGGAGGTGGGAAATGTTGACCCAAACCCCTATTCTTAATTTAAGTGTGGTTGTCAACCTTGTTCCTGTAACAACCTTCTGTAAGATGATCCATTTTTCACCCTATAGCTCAGCCAGTTTAGCATGTATTTCAGTTGCAACTAGCATGTGTACCACATGAGTCTCTACAGGCCTCTACGCTGCAGGGGAAGGTTGAAAACAGCATTTGATTTCCATAGTTGACCGCTGGTGTTGATGACGAAGAGAGTCTTTCGATAACCAGTCTGCGTCCATATCCATCTGGCCACATCAGTTCCACATTTTATCAAGGAGCTTGTCCCAATCTTGCACGGGCTTTTCTCTCTGATAATGATGTACAACATTCTCAAGGGCACCATACAAAACATGATTCAATAATTGTATTTTTCACATATTCATTGCTCATAGATTATGTGCTGTGAAAAGCAGGGTAGCATAGTATTGAGGATGTGCTAAAAACTCGCTAACACTATGGAAAACCATGGAAATCTTTTATATACCTATGTTGTAATACAGATCTTATACATTATAAAAACGAAGACAGTTGGAAAAAAAAATCACAATCGTACAGCATCTAATCTCACCACCATGAAATAGAGTACTCCAAGTTATATTTAAACCCAAGTGTGAGTTTGTTAAGCCATCCAGTCAGTAGTAGACAAGATTAGACGATTTAGAGGATCTCGCTCCATGGGGTGAGAACTTTGATTCAGACTCCCACTGTGTAGACTGGGTCTCATGTTCTGCTTTGTTTGGGTTGTGTGGATTATGGTTCTTACTGTTGTGTAACATTATAAAAGGCTTCAAATCAGGCTGCTGCTTGTTTGACTTTGTTTATGGCACATGTTAAGTTTTACTATGCCACGGTGCAGCCAGTATGATTTGCTAACAGACTATTTATTGCTCTACTGTAGTGGTATTGTGCTTATGGAACCCATGGGAAAGTGTTTGACAAAGTTATTATGTTGCAGTTTATTGCAGAATATACTTCTTTATTGTTATGAAACTTCAGATTCTTCTTCTGATGTCTTACTCAAAAGTGTACATTTTTAAATGATTTGACCTTATTTCAGCGATTAAGGATCTATAATGTAAAGAACGACTAGAGTAGAAATAATTAAGCAACGTAGGAAAAGGTCAATAACAAGTAAGTCTGAGAAAAGTCCTGCACATTGCTGTTGCTCGAACACATGATGATACATAGTCAACACTTCTCAGTCAGTGGGCAAAGACATGTATTCACCACCTTATGCCTTCTGAACTTTAGTTTCTTTCAAACAAGTGGAGAAAACTGCATTATTCAAAAGCTTTCCCTCCAATTTGTATGCACGCACCAGACTTTGTGTCACTGTCAAATGTTTTGGGACTTTGCCTAATATAACATGATAACACTTGTTTCTTTTGTTGCAAGTAATCAATCTACTCTCTGTCGTGATGTACGGTGATTAGCAGTTGTTTCTTCCTCCCAAACAAGGCAACAGTGTGCTGCCCGGTGCCATGCTGTGTCTGTCTGGACACTTCAGAATCAGTCTGGATGGTGCTGGGCTCCAGGCACAGTCTTCAGCTCGGTTGTATTTCATTTTGCTCTGCCTTTTCACAGCCACTCTTTCTCGGCTGGTCTGTAGTGTCAGTGACAGGTATCCTAGTACCTCGTTTTAGTGCACCATTCATTCAACATTTAATTTTCCTGGTTTTTAGACCTCTGAATCACTGCAAACGTCTCTGAATAGTTGAGTGGCTCAAATACACTCAGCTACCAGTTTTTTATGTGCACATACCTAAAACGAATGGAGTCTGATGCAACAGTCCTGCAATACATCCTACCTTCATGAAGTGAGTAATGTTCAGTCTCTGTTGAAACTGTTATAGAGAGGTGTTGACTCAAATGTATGGTCATTGTGACAGGTATAGTGCTGTTTAATTATACTGTGTTAAACAGTGATCCTGCCTGGTGTTGTTGCCTGAAAATATTTTGGAAGGGGCAGTTCTTTGAGAAGCTAGAAGCGTTGCCGCGGTGGTGTGGCAGGCAGACCGTTGATGGAACAGCTGGTAGACTTGAGGGAGGGAGAACAAAAGGGTAGAGACAGGAAGGAGCAGAGGAGTAGTCAAGGATCTGATGAAATGTAGTTTCAGAAGAGGAAGGGGGAGGAGAGTGGGACCGACAAAAAAGGGTGGCGGGCACTCGCACTGTCCCATGTTACATGCTGGAATTCTAGAACCCACACGAAAAAGGTCACAGTGCAATCAGACATTCTCTTTGTCCGTCTGACTGACGCTTTTGGTCTTCCCACTCACCGAGCTTCAGCTAAAGCACCAACATTTACTGGTTCCGGCTCCTAATTTGTGAATATTTGATGGTTTACTTGTTCTTCTTAAAATATTAAACAAATATATTTTGTCTGAACTATGGTCTGAACAAGGAATTTAGAAATTGTGATAGGGTGATAAAATAGTGATGAGAAGCGGGTTAGAGGCGTGATTACTGTATCCAACTCTACTTTCTTACTTTTCAAACTAATAATCTTCAGCCCCATCTGACGCTGTCTCAATTTACCTCACAGTAAGGACTTTATATAAAAATCTTTAACATATGCCGTAGTACCCCCGAAGATCTTTAAAAAGGTATTAATGTGTAAAAACTGAAAGAATGACATTATTTTAATTGATGGAGAAACTCATTCTCTCTTCTAGTTTGAGCCTGAAGGAAAAGGCTAAGGTGGTCATTGTTGCTGAAATGCCAACATTTTCTATGAATGCTTATGCTTTCCCTCATCATTTGCATCGGTATCTGGCAATCTGAGAGCCCATAACGGTGCTTCTTGTGTAAATGTGAGATGCCCTGCGATGCTATTTGTGCTCCTGAACTTGCAGAATCAGTTTCTCCGTTTAGTCAAAGGGAAGCTTTCCCCTTAAGTGTTTTTCTTTGCTAAATACAGTAGCCCTTTCTTTGCCTAGCTCGGATAAATTCCCTTTTCAGTCTTGTACCCCACAGGGATGACGGTAGTTTGGGTTGTTCACTCTCATATGAGCATATTGTTCTCCTCCAGAAGAGCACTGACAAAGATTGAGAAAGATTAAGCCTAGTTTGGAAGCAAAGCAAATTTCACCACCACTTATTGAAAAGCAGATTTGGAGTGGTGTGCTATGAAACACAGCAGCATAGAAAGGACTTTGAATCCTGTCTATGATAAAGGTGCAGAACCAGTGTTTACTTTGGATGGATGATGGTGTTATCCGGGTCGACTATAAAGCATTTACAGCGCTTGTGATTTGTATTGTCCTGCTGCACTGATGGATCATAAACTATGATATACTCTACTCTGAAAGTATTCAAATGTTAAAATACAAAGGAATCATGTAAACCAGGATAAAATGATGGAGAACTCGATGAGAGTTGTACGAACAGACGGGTCAATAGCTCTTAGCTACAGCTTCCCCTCAGACCGTAACTCTATACTATTTCAAGGACAAGAGTAGGACATCTAACTGCCCCCTCCCCCCCGCCAGTATGCATCAGAGCTAGTGATGCAAAATGCAAGACTACTGGATGCTTCTACATTAAGTTCAACTGTGTTGTTGTTAGAACTTTTGGAATTGTAAAGTTAGATTAGAATTCACTGCCACATTGTGTTTTTGAATGCCTCTACAACCTCGTATATGTAAATTGGAGTGATCACATCATACAAGAGAGATGTCTTTTTTGAGCTGAGATCTTACGGATGTTGTGTGTGGTTTTAGGGTTGCAAGTGATAGCAGGAATAAGAGATAAAAAGTGTTCCTGTAGTTAAGTGCCATGTTTTCTTATGTTCTAAGATAATTTAAATGTTATGAAAGAGTGTATGAGTATATTTTAGTCTTAATAAAACTGTACACATAGCATGTTTTGTAGGGGAAGTGAGAGTGCATGTGTTTAGTCTACCCATACATAAGTTTGCACATTCATACAGTACAAATGTGTACCGTAACCGAAAAGGGTTATGCATCATGTTTGTTTTTATTTCTAAAGGATAACAAAGTCTTCAAGCAGCTGGTCCAAGCGCTGTTGCTTCTGTGCCCCTGCCACTCACTCAGTTACTCAAAGCCTAGTATAAGTGTACAGATGGATTATGTTCATAATGTATAAATGATTCGTCTGAAACTACAGTAGGCCAGATTAGGACATGTTGACTCAGTTACATATAGTATAAGAGATTAAAGCATTAGTCCTAAATACATCAATTAAAGCAGCAGGGTGGGGATGAGGAGGGTTAGTCCCTGTCCTTGAGGAACAGACTTTATCAGGATCCAGGCTTTTCCTCACCAGGGGTGCTGTCCTTTATCTGACCTAAAGTCTGATCCTCCAATGGGGCATGTCTCTCTTAGTAATACTATTAACTCAGACGTTGTAAACATGGTTTTTAGTCTTATCTGTACACAAAAATAAGTAAAATAGTTGTTTTTGTTTTGTTTAAATAGTTGGTGGGATTTTTGTATTTTCATTGTTGTTTTGTTTGATACAATACTACCCAGTGCAGCAGTGGGTGAGTTAACATGTGATGAAAGAAGTATAGCACTACACTCAGTCAGGGAGGGTGTTAGAAAGCCCAGAACCAAAACAAAGTGTTCAAACTTTGTGCAACCGACACATGCACAGGGCTCCCCAGCGAGTCCCCAGGGCTCAGCAGATACTATGATGCGTGCTCCAGGGCCATAAATCCTCTTTGTGTGGCTGGTGATCAAGCCATGATGTAAAGGAGCTTAGTGGCAATAGACAGACACAAGCATGGAGCTGCTATCCTGTTGGCCGCGTGTCAGGTGATTACACCCACAACACACACGGGAGAGAGAGACGGCAGAGGAGAGGTGGAAAAACAAAGAGGGACATTGACATGGAGAGGTAAATGAATGGTGACAACAGAGAGTGTTTTCGACAGAGAACCAAGTAGAGACAAATCTGAGGTTTTCTGAGTGAAAACACAACCTGGGCCTCCTGCTGCCCCACACTGTTATTTGAAAGCAGGTGCTGCATATATGGATGTTTTCTGGCAGCAGTAAGGTTATGTACCGTCTTTGAGTGTTAGCATTTGAGAGGTAATATGGTGAAAGAAATGCCTATAGGTATTTTACAATTGTTTTTATTTTATCTATAAAATGTCAGAAAAAACACATTATTGGGCGATGTTTTTAAATAAAAGCAAAAGATCATCAAATTTTCTGAAGATATAATTAGAGAATCTGTGTCATATTTGCTTGAGAATTGATTGAAATTATCAATCTATTATCTAAATAAATGTATTTATGTCAATCTAAAAGGGGATTAATCGACTAATTAGCATTGGTAAGGTACTCAACTGCTTTTTGCTGTCATCATTATTTTGGCAGCATGAGTAGATTATATTGCGTCACCCTTTGTCTTTTTTCTGAGCACTGGTGAGGTCACTAGCAAATGGGGGAGAGCTTATTCTGGGCATGTCTGTCTATACCAGGGGTGGGGAACCTTTGGCCTCCGGGCCGTATACGGACCGCGAGACCATTTGGTACGGCCTTCGAGGTAATATATAAACACACGCAAAAAATTAAAGAAATCTAAACCGCAAAAGAATTAAACAAGCGAGGGCCTGTTTTTCCTGGCCACGGTCAGGGTCCTTGAACACAACACGAGCCTAACGTGTCATCACGTGGTATATGTCTTGTCTGACAGGGGTGCAGTTCTGCCGGAGAGCACCAGAACGCCACTCCGGGACTTCAAAAATTGCAGTACCCATAAGGAGCAGTACACATGTCGCAGTTTTTGCGTGGCTGTGTCTTTAGTTGAAAGCCCAGTGGCGATCTGTTCATCTGTCATACTGATCATACAGTCAATAACTTTGTTGTTATTAGCATCTGGTTAGCTAGCTATGCTAACGAATATAAGAAGCTTTTTCTACAACCAGTGAGGTAAAGGCACATCTTTATATGATCATTATAGTTATAAAAAACAAGAGAATAAAGGAAAAACAGGTATAAAATACTATATAATTAATAAACAAGAATACAGTTTGAAAGGGGAGTTATTTGTAAAATATCCATAAAGAAAAATAAAATCTGCTTACAGTTCTGTTTCATCTGGGTGTTGAGAGATGTATCCATAGATCTCCTGATGTTGCTCTAAAGTGCACCAGATTGATGCTTTTAACTTCAACATTTAAAAAAAAATCTTCCCGGGGGAGCATGCCCCCCGGACCCCCCTAGATGAGGTTAGGTCAACCCTCCCAACTTAAATCATGTTCACATGGATAGGAAACTAAATACATTTGCACACATCTTGTGTCCATATCTTTCTGTTTTGGTGGTCATTCCACAACCGTGCATGTGCATGCATGCGTGAGTCATGGTAAAATATCTGGGTTAAGAGTTTGCTTTTTCTTTGCACAGCATGAAAGAAAGGCCAAATGAATGGGATGTGATTTTAGTATTTTTAAGCAGAGGACAATAATTTGTACGGCCCTCGGGGGATGTTGTAAAAATTGAAATGGCCCTTGAGAGGAAAAAGGTTCCCAACCCCTGATTAAGAATGTATCCAGAGTCAGACTCAACGTAAGAGCTTGTGCCTCTTCGGGGGATGCTAACATTTAAGCATACAATTTATTCTTTACTTTTCCATCTTTATATGTAGAAGATATGACTTACCTCCGTCATGTTGTTTCCATAGCAACAACAACTTCCTGTCAACAGCGTAAACTCACCGGTCATTACGGTACCATCATTGTGGTCAATGACCAAACCAAAACCGTGACACCCGTCCAGCGTCTAGTAACGACCTTTTACTTAAGGAGTAGAGGGTATCTCGAAAAGTCGTCTGCCTTCGTACATCACGAGATTTTAGAGAACCATGTGCGACGTAAATGAGACCGGAACTAACTTTGTGTCACTCGGTTGTGGTCGTCGACTGTACCGAGGGTTTTGGTAGCGCTGACACCCTTGAAGTGTGACCTAAAGTCGGTGGCAACCTAAAGCGAGGAGAGGTCGGGAAGAGGTCTGAGACCGCGGAACTGAAGGTTTACTTTATGTTTTGAACGAAAGCAGACTTTCTCCTGGAAACCTGCGTGACACGTTGGACAGGGTCACGACAGAAAAGGAATCGGGTTCAGCCGTGCGGAGAAGGCAACAGAACTCAAGTCTCACCGAACTGGTACCTTTATGCGGTAACATCGGTAAAGGGCCTGTGGCCAGACACTTGTCACTGAAAACTATGGACCTGAGGTCGAAGTCAGGTGACAGAAACTTCGAGGGGGTTTAAGACCTTCGCTGAGAAGAAGTGTTTCGACAATTCCGACGCCAGTAGAGAGAACCACACGTCGTCAAAGGACGGTGTAAAGGGGGAAGGTTGTCTGAAAAACACCTACACGAAACTTTGACGGTGAGACACTTGTCGAACGAGAAACTCTTTAAAGAAAACACACAAATGGGAGGACTACTCCCACAAGTTACTAGCTCCAGGAGACCTGGTCGTCAGTCTAGCGTCAGAAGGGTATGAACACTAAATCAAATGACTTGGTTCGACTCACAAGAAGTTCCGAGTCCTTTGGGAAACGGTCCACAAAGCTCAATTAATCTGCTAAGTTCAATAAAGCAGACTTGTGGGATTGATCATATGAAAAGTACTATAAGATTATAAATCTCTTATCCTATAAACTCAAAAGAATTCGCATACGGTATTAGTCGTTATAATTTAATTATTTTCCGAAACGTTATAAAGTCAACTAACAATTACTTAGGTCTTACATACTGTAAAACAAAAAAAATTAACCGAATGTCTTGTATTCTTGGAAATGTGTTATAAGAATTAAAAGACTGCTGTCAGGACATATGACGTCCCCCTTTTTTTGCGTTACAGTCAAAAAAAGTTTTGGCACGTCGGGATGTGGACCGGCGGAGGATTGCCTCCACAAGGTCCGTGCAAGTCGACCCTCCTCTTCGTTCCCCATCGAAATCCTGGTCCAACTTCCTATAAGAGAAGCTACCGGACCCTCGCGGAACCCTAAGGGGTTAGTCTCGACGACCAACTACACCGGCCCTTTTCTTTCAGGAACCCGGAGAAGACGAACCTTGACGATTTCGGGAGGCCGCTGGGCTGGGTGCCTATTCGCCCTCTTTCTACCTACCTGACCCTACCTACTTACCTAACGACGGTAGCGCAGTCTTGTAGATCGACATTTTCCTTGAGTCTTGTGGTGGTCTGCGTATAGTGTTTTAGTCAGAGAACCGTCTACTATATGACGGACAAGGACGTTTGGGCTAGGTGAGTGAAGTGATGTCCTCTGCGACAATTTCACTAACTAAATATAACGTTATACAAACTTGAGAGATAATTGGATCCCTTATTTAGAAAACAGGAATGTAGGATATATTGTTGTCGACCCTACAACCCCGTCGGGTATTTCTCGTGGATTTGGTGTGCATAAGTCAAGATGGTGATTTAATACATCAAGTCTTAACTTTTGAGGTTTCATAGTATCTTATTTATAATTTTACGATGCATGCGATAGGACAATCACAAATGAGAGACAGACAGAATAGACGACAGGGGAAGTTCCGCGGAGACAGTGTGACAGGGCTTTAACTGTCGGTCTACCTGTGTTCTATTTCCCTTTACCAAGTTTAAACCGAGACTAGCAATTGTTGTAGCCCGGTAAGTACTCGGTTGTTGTCCGGCTTCGTTCATGCTACGGACGTCTGTCGGCGTGCTACCGTTGGGCTGTGGTGTGTTCTTTTATACCAGCATCTGAACCTACTAAAATCTTGGTCCCCACCCCTTGGAGGCCGAGGACCCGCGCAGATGCCGGCGTTCTGGTAACACTACTGCTTGCGAGCTCCATTAAATATTTGTGTTCGTTTTGTAATTCTTTAGAACAGGCGTTTCTTAATTTGTTCCGCTCCGCGGACAAAAGGACCGGTGCCAGTCCCAGAACTTGGTGTTTGTGGCTCGGATTGCACAGTAGTGCACCATATACAGAACAGACTGTCCCCCACGTCAGACGGACTCTCGTGGTCTTGCGGTTGAGCCCTGAAGTTTTTACGCATTGGGTATTCCTTCGTCATGGTACAGCGAGTCAAACGCACCGAACACAGAAATCAACTTCAGGGTCGACCGCTAGACAAATAGTAGACAGTATGACTTAGTATGTCAGTTATTGAAACAACAATAATCGTAAGACCAACGATCGTCTACGATGCTTATATTCTTCGAAAAAAGATGTTCGGTCACTCCATTTCCGGTGTAGAAATATACTACTCAGTAATAATCAATATTTTTTGTCTCTTATTTCCTTTTTGTCCCAATATTTTATGATATAAATAATTATTTTGTTCTATGGCAAACTGTTCCCCTCAATAAACATTTTATAGGTATTTCTTTTTTATTTTAGACGATGCAAGACAAAGTAGACCCCACAACTCTCTACATAGGTATCAGAGGACTACAACGAGATTCACGTGGGTCTAACCACGAAAATTGAAGGTTGTAAATTGTTTTTTTTAGAAGGGCCCCCTTCCGTACCGGGGGCCGTGGGGGGATCTACTTCCACAAAATCCAGTTGGGAAGGGTTGAATTTAGTACCAAGTGTACCTATCCTTTTGATTTATGTAAACACGTGTGTAGAACACAGGTATAGAAAGACAAAACCACCCAGTAAGGTGTTGGCACGGACACGTACGTACGCACTCAGTACCATTTTATAGACCACAATTCTCATCACGAAAAAGAAAACGTGTCGTACTTTTTCCGGTTTACTTACCCTACACTAAAATGCCATAAAAATTCGTCTCCTGTTATTAAACATGCCGGGAGCCCCCTTACACATCATTTTTAACTTTACCGGGAACTCTCTTTTTCCAAGGGTTGGGACAAATCTTACATAGGTCTCAGTCTGGAGTTGCATTCTCCGAACACCGGAGAAGCCCCCCTACGATTCCGTAAAATTCGAATGTTAAAATAAGAAATGAAAAGGTAGAATATAACATCTCTCTATACTGATGGAGCAGTACAACAAAGGTAGTCGTTGTGTTTTGAAAGGACAGTTGTCGCATTTGAGTGGAAGCTTTATTTTCGGAGATTTTAATTGTCCTTCAAATTGATTTAATGTAAATTCTACATGTTGCGTTTGCTTTCATTTGTTTTTGTTACATAATAGGAAAAGTCAAGTGTCTTGTGTTTAATCCAATGTAATGTATTATACAAATTGTACTAAAACCAACACGTTATTTTGTTGGTCTCTTCACTTTGTAGCGTGTGGGCACAGAGTGCGAGGACAAAGTAGACGAATCTTATGTCCATAGTAGTGTGCGATGACTAAAGCTATTCTCGTAAACACTAATTAACACTACCTCGAAAACCTCAATGTGTGCGGGAGTACACCTCAACGAGTCCGTCAGGACTTCCTTCTAGGATGATCTCGTCTCCGCACACATTGAGGGTTTCGAGTTAGTGTTAATAGTGTTTACGAGTATAGCTCTTAGTCCATCGTCCACTACTATGGGACATAATTCGTCTACTTTGCTCCTCGCAACTCCGTGCCCACACGCTACAAAGTGAAGAGACCAACAAAATAACGTGTTGTTTTAGGTACATTTGTATAATACATTATTGCGGATTAAACACAAGACACTTTGACTTTTCCCTATTAATTGGTAACAAAAACAATGAAAGCAACGTCAACATGTAGAATTTACATTAAATCCAAATTGAAGGACAAATAAATCTTCCCGAANNCGCGGAATTCAGCCTGGGCACACACACAAACTCCCAGCCAGGCTGCGGGTGTGTGTGTGTGTGTGTGCCCAGGCTGAGTTCCGCAGTGTCTCGCAGACGGCCACTGGGCTCACAGGGGGGGGGCAGGAGCTCCAACAAGCCGTTTAGGACAGAGAGTGAATACACATACTATACAGAGATGCTGTATGAGAAACCAATGTGAGTTTGGAAAATTGCACAATATAAATCTATTTTAGTAGACCTCAACAATGGAATTATGATCAGTAGAAATGGCCATGACATGGGACCTTTAAAGCTGCTGTAGAGGAAAAGACATGGTGGCACTTACAACGGGGTTCTTTGGGTCAATTTTTAAGACTTCAGTGAAGGATGCGTGTGCTTCAGTGTAGTTGTTCTGACTGAGGGAGACAAAGGCCCTGGAAAACACACATACACAAACAAACAGTTAATACATCAACAAACAGTAATGTGTATTGATCATATTTGTGAAATGGAAAAAAACCTTGTTTATTTCAACCATGCCATGTTAAAATACACATCAAATAAATAAATTGATATACTATATTAATGTATTATTATTACATATTTTTATATATTAAATCTATAGGTCATCTTTCTAGAGACATGTAGAGCCGCTTCCTAGGCAGAACAATGCTAGGCTGCTATGAAAACATGCTAGCTAGTGGGATGTATTTTATGATCCAAAGCTGTCGTTAAAATCAAGGTAATTCGGTTGAAATATCTTAAACAAAAAAGCTTTAAATTGCTTAAAAGTTGAGGTTAATACGTTTTACAATAAGCAGAGTGTATTACAGAACATAAGGTAAGGCAACCACAATGATCCTTTAAGTATCATCTATTAACTACAGCAGGACAACTCTAAAGCATTCAGCCTTTTATCACATATGGGGCGAAGCCTGCGAGCTAGTTCAGGCAGTCAACTCGAGCACCAATGATACATTAACACGTGACACACCTTGTCCCTCTTACAACCAACCAAACACATTCTCCTAAACATGCCGCTCTATTTAAGCTGCCAGGTCTTCCTGCCTCTGCCTCGCTATGCTGCTGCTGCCACTGCTGTGTTCACTTGCTATTGCTACGTTCATGTTCCTGCTGCTCGCCTGCCCCACCACCACCTCCCCAGCTCCACCCCAGCTTCCACCTGTAGGCTCGGGGGATAGTTATCTAATCATCACTCAATGTTCTTTGTATATCT
>NW_011365380.1:518221-550461 GCF_000735185.1 Notothenia coriiceps | reverse complement strand
CATGGCTAAAATGCATGATCTGTTTGGTATTTTGAAAAATAAAACTTATAAATATACCTTATATAGGTATGGCCCTACAATATATTATTCAAATATAGCATGATAGGTCCCCTTTAAGCTACTGAGACCCGCCTGTCTGCCTGCACCGCACGCACGCACGCACGCACGCACGCACGCACACACACACACACACACACACACACACACACACACACACACACACACACACACACACACACACACACACACACACACACACAGTACAACAAACACAAACAGCTCCTAAAGCATAACTAAATATCAGGCTACAGCCCTTGTATATTTTATTATGTGAAGCACTATATGGTTTCATGAAAAATATCTACTGTTTATTGGTAGATATCTCCTGAAGCCTACAAATAAAGTGTGAAATGTAGGCCTGTTACATATATTATTGAGCGATATATATTATACACACTGTTCTGCTTTCTGCACTGACCACAGCAGCTGTTCTCACTGTAAACCTTGCCTCACAATGAAAGCATAACCTAACATCCAGGGGAGATGTGATTAGTGAGTAAACAAACAAACGGTAAAGGGCAGAAAGTCTGATGCACATTTGATCATCTTGAATAACTTATAATCACAACGGGAACCGTTTGCAGAGCTGTGCTTCGTTGACATCCAGCCATGCGTCACGCCTCTTTTAAACATCACTGTTGGCTGAAATCGTCTCCGGAGAATACTTCAGTGTACCCTCGGTTATAGCTCCTCCAGAGACACTCCTCTCTCCTCTAAATCAGTGTATCCGGTCACGGCTCCTCCAGACAGCCTCCTCGATAATCGATCCTCGACGAGCCTTCAGAGAAATTAGTTTTCCTTCCAGACGGCGCGCCGACATCCGTTTCCGGGCTCGGCTCATTTCCGAGTACTCGCGCGCGTCTGCTTGACGCCAGGACGACCGGCCGCCCTCCCTGACAGGCGCACGGACGCGAGGGCCCGCTCATCACTGCGCGCACAAGTGCGACCGCAGTTTTAATTGGATATTAATTTTGTGGAGAGCACTTAACTTTGGATTCAAGATGGCTAGGAGGGAACACTAAAGGGAACAGCAGAAAAACACAGACAGGAAGTAAACACTAAATGGAACAGCAGAATAAGTCAGACTGGAAGTAAACACTAAAGGGAACAGCACAAGAAGACATACAGGAAGTAAACACTAAAGGGAACAGCAGAAGAAGACAGACAGGAAGTAAACACTAAAGGGAATAGCAGAAGAAGACAGACAGGAAGTAAACACTAAAGCCCCTGTCACACTGTCCCGAAATTGACACCAGATGGACACACGATAAAGGAAATGTTACATTTCGGCTCTGATCGTAACAACATCGGGCCATTCGTGAGGGCATCTTAAGCCATCGTTTGACCGCCGGTGGAGTTTCTCAGGCTCCGTCAGCAACTTCATGAGCGGTGGCAAAATCTTTGGCATGCCAAAAAATTGCAAAAGGACCATGCGAAGGTTCATTTTCGTGTTGAATTTGTGTGTCATTTTTCCCTTCCTAAGGCACTCGTGAGGGCATCTTGTCAAATCGTGTCATCTTTGTGTGATCATCGGTGTCATCGGGCATTTTTTCGCCTCACAAAGACAATAGGAAGGAAACAAGAAGCTTCCCGATTGTCTTAGGAAGGCAACACGACTACGTGAAGCCCTCGCAATGCCATCGTGTAGCCATCGTATTATAGTACGATGACATCGAGATGGGACCACGGTGTCGGCGAAGACAGCCGAATTTGAACTGTAATGGTAACGTGGACAAAGGCCAGCCTCAGAGGATCTTCCTCAGTCAGTCCTGAGCAACTCTACAGAGCAGAGGCGTGTGTAACTCCCAAAGCTTCAATCACAATTAATCACAAATGCTCTATCGAAATCAGTAGCAGTGATGATACCTGTATTAAGCAGATGAAACAGGAGCGTGAGGACACGGTGTGCGATGTTTCACTTCTCTGGTTGTTTTATTGCACAACAAAATCATGTAAACATATTATGTAATTAACCTAATTTGTGTTCTGTGAAACTGAAAAGGATATTACATTGTTTTTGTTACTTTCGTTGCAGTTGCTTTACACGGCGAACTCTCCTTTTTCCAAGGGTTGGGACTAATTCTTACATACGGTCTCAGTCTGAGTGCATTCTCGAACACCCGGAGAAGCCCCCACGATTGTAAATTCGTTATGTTAAATAAGAAATCGAAAAGGAGAATATTACATCTAGTCTATACTGAATGCGAGGCAGTCAAAAAGGTTATCGTTGTTCGTTGAAGGACAGTTGTCGCATTTGAGTGGAAGCCTTTATTTCGGAGATTTATTTTGTCCTTCAATTGTTGGATTTAATGTANAAAGTTGAAAAGTTTGTGTGTCTGAAACGCTATGTGATACAGTACAGTTTGTGTTACCATTTAGTGCAATAGCAGCTACAGAACATGTACTGTGCTGTGTAAACTGTACTGTATCACATAGCGTTTCAGACACACAAACTTTTCAACTTTCAAACTTAAACGGTGCGCTCCCAGCGCACGTACCGGCAGTGATCTACAGCAGCGGTTTTCAACCAGTGGTACGGGGACAAACTGTCTCGCTCTCGTAATGTCTGTCTGTCTTGCTCTCGTTCTGTCTCTCGTACCACTCTCGGTTCCACTTTTACTTTTGCGCGCTACCTGTCTCACTCTTTTCCGGCCTCCAGCTTTTCCTGCTGGAACCCGCCGCTTAAAGGTGGGGGTCCGCGGACCGGCCATAGAGTCCATAGAGTTAAAGGTGGTGGACTGTAACCTGTAAAATCCATAGATTTAGGAGGTCCCCTAGTGCCCGTTAGCTGTAAAAATCCATAGATTAGCCGCACCGTTATATAAGCGGCAGCGTCGAAAAATGGGAAAAAAGGCGCGGCTTATAGTCCGAAAATTACGGTAGTTATATCTAGGTTCAGTGTTTCTGCCACTGAAGGCTCCACTGCTGCCTTCGAAAAATGTGAATTAATGCTTGAAATCTTGTATGATTTTCTTACACGTGACGTTACACCCGAGTGAAAACCCTTTCAAACAAGAGCTTGACCTGTAACTACAGGACAAAAAAAAGGAAATGTGTGAGACGTACATCTTTACTGGTGGTCGTTCTGGTTGCCATGGTAACAGCTGCTCAGCAGCGTCAGCTACCTAACTTCCGGCCACGGTGGCACATCTGAGCACACGGTGAAGGAGCAACTCTCCCTCCATGCTGACAGAGATGAAGTGGAGCATGGATTGAGTATTGAATAAAAACATTTAGGAGAAATTATTAAAAGCTGCTTGAACAGTTTTTCTGTGGCTTAGAGTTTCGAAACATAATATGTTGTTTAAAGTTTGAAATAATTTACGTTTTTGAGTAAGACAATAGACCCAAAAAAGAATAGTGTATCCAGACTCCCCTAGTGCTGACACAAGTCTATGGTAGCCCCATTTGGTCAGTGATTGACAGAGCCTTTTATAAGATGCAGCTGTTTCTCCACACCTCACCACCAGTCGCTTGTAATAGGACTTGTGTGTATAAATGGACGCTGGATGTCTCTAACCTTCAATATGTCTCTGGGTTGTAGCGGTGCCGGTTGGGACGTGCAGCCAGAGAAGCTGGACTTCAGCCATTTCCACAGGAAACACTTCAGAGGAACGCCAAAGCACCTGCCACACATCGACAGAGAGGGGTAAGACCTTGGTTCTGCTGATGCTGCTCTGACTCAGCATTGTATTGATCATTCCATATTATTTAAGATATGGCTTTAGGATTGTCCTCTGTCACTAAGCCAATTCATGCCTGTCAATCGCTGATAGTTATTTTCTCTCTTCCAGGATGAATAAAAACAAGTTTGAGGAAGATGACGGCATAGACATGAATGACATAGAGAGGTTCCTTCCCCATCTGCGCTCTGTAAGTCACAGTTTTCTCTCTTTTTGTGACTGTAATTTCTCCTACTTACATACATGTCTCACTCTGATAAGTAATATGTCGTAATATGCATATCTTTGAACTGCACATGCTACGTCATGTGGTTTTGCACTCATGTGAACAGCCAGTAAGCCACTCACCAAGATGATAACCCAACAACCCATTAGTAGTCAGAGGGTGACCCCTGGTGGCGTAATGGACAAATAATAGGTGTATTTACCAGACTACTCTCTGTAGTTAGATCCAGACTAAAATCACCAGAATGTTTAACATAAAAAAGAACATTTATTTAGGAGCATTTTATTCTTCCAGAACAATTCATATATGCTAGATCAATCTCGATAGTCATACTTGTGTTATAAATGACACTGTTTGATTATAATTGAACATTTGGTGACACCTGCTGGTCAAACGCTGTAACTGATTTAAAGGAGCATGAAAATGTTGTACTGACCCCTGGTGGTTAAATGTATGTACAGCATTTAAACAACCCAAAAATGTCTACAAAAAAGTAAAGTAGGTTATTTGTTTCAAAGGATGTTTCTTTATGAGTTTGAAACCTTTTCAACAGCTTTTGACCTCATAAAACAATACTTATATCTCCATTGTAAGACAACAAAAACTGCTGTAACTTAGGAAGAATATCTAACTAATTGGGCTTACTCAGACTTCAAGAGGTTGTCTTTGCAATAAAGTTGCAGAAGGCTTCCTTTGAGAGGAGATAAGCCCCTGTCTGTTGATATCTTATAGTCTAAAGACTTATATAACAGTTTCCTATTGTCACTCATTAGAAAAGGTTTTCCTGAATAGGACATTTCTGACGCCACCAAAGGGAAGACAAATATGTGTGATTGTTTTAGCAGCTGTGTATACCATTTAAGGGTTTTGACCATTGTGTTATCTAAAGTGATTTGTGAATCTGTGGCACGGCAGAGTTCACCCAACGCTGGTGTTACCCTTCTCTCTTCCTTCCTCTGATCCCTGAGCCAACATGTCTTCCATCTTTCAGAGCGTTTGAGCCACACTGTCTTCCTCTCCTTCCCCTCTTGGGTTCTGTAGTCAAGCTGCAATTCGCCTCTCATAGTGTTTCAGCCAAGATGGGCCTGCGAACATGGCTTCCTCATTGTATAGTTCCCAAGCCAAGATTGATGTTTCCGTTCTTTCAGTTAGGGCCAATTGAAAGAGGGGATTAACTGCGTTTCTCTAGTGAGCTCGGGATCGGATATGTGTGGGCACTGGGATACAGCAAGGTCAGAGACACGGTTTCGGGAATACTGCCATTTTCTCTCGCTCACATTCTTTTTCAGTTTTTGCCTTCACTTTTACTCTGTCTTTCACTTTTGGTCTTTGCTGCTGTGATGCAGTTTGTCCGAAAGCTCCGTCAGGCGGAATCATGCAGCACTGATGCCAGGCCACTGATGCCCAGTTTATACTCTAATAAGGCCATTAATGTGAGGGCACCTAAGTATCCATGTTATTGTCCAGGGCCAGTTACTTTAAAAATAATAATACGTTACATAAATGACTGAAACTGAAGTCCACTTATAGAAATATAACTCTAGCCTAATCATCAACTGCATCTGTGCAGACATAATGAGTTTAATCAGAATGTGAAACATAGCAAAATCATACTTACACACCGATGCATCGCAAGATATCAATCGCATAGGACATTATTTTCCAATTTTTGTTTATGTAATTGTAAAGCATCCAAGTACCTCTTTGTATTGTTTTTTTAATATTGTTTTCAGCATTTCTTTTATCATCAACATTATTATCTAGGCAGAAACGACAACACGTCACCTCCTCCAGCTACTACATGGCAGGGCTCATCCAAACTCACCGTCTACGGTCCACACTTCCTGCCAACATTCACCTCCCCTTTCCAGGAGTCGGATTAGACTTACTAATAGCCCTGGGATGTGGAAAACATCTTGTTTGTGTGTGTGGGCGTGTGAATGACTCTGATAGAAAGGGCTTCCTCCTCTTGCCCTCAGATTCTGCTGCACCTCCACCGGCCTCTCTGGAATGTCAACCAGTTCATACAATACCGCTGTCTTCACGTCCCGCCAGGTCGCAACGACGGAAGCATTCAGGCTTCAGAGAGAGGATTTCATCTGTGCATTCATACCAGCTATTGCATGGATTCTAAAGCAAATTCCAACCATTTTTTTTATTATTGAATAACTAAAACAATTGTTAATTGTATGGCAATTTGTCAAAACAATAGGTTCAAAATGCTTTGGGGAAAGAAATCAACAATTAAAACATACAGCACAGGAAAAATAGTACGAACAGATGTTAATCATTTAAAATCTAAGATGATCATAAAAACATTTTGGGATCGAGGATAAAAAACTAATATATTTTAATATATAGACATGAGTTTAAAAGATTCTTTTAATATTTGAACCATTTGCCGATCAATTAACGGATTCATTTGTTTAGTCTATTAAACATCAAGGACTTGTAAGAAAATGCGTATCTGGCTTTCCTAAATCCAAAGGGACATACATCAAATTATTTTGTCTGTGTTTGTTGTGCATGAGACAGCAGACTGTATGTGTTTTTAATCTGAAAAATGACTTGAAATTTATCAAGAACTATCCACCTACTCCAAAATACAAAGTGAAACTAGCCCCTTCGAGACAGTAATATGTCTTACCCCCTTCATGACGCATACTGTACGGCAGCATGGACACTTGATCTCCCTCACAGGGTGTTTGGCATCATCAACATGATCATGTCAGAATGATCCTCAGTGTTGTGACAGCCTCAGCCCGTGTGCATGTGTGTGGGTTCATGAGGGTGCTACTGTACCTGAAATAAGATCAGCAAACGTCTGCTTGGCCAGACATCAACAGCTTTGTGTCAGTATGTGTTACATCCATGCACACACATTTTCCTAGACCGATTTTAGTGTAATTTTTTATTATTTAACGGCATTACTCTCTTACCTGTGGGTGTTTTTCATCTGAAATAGAGTGGAGTGGGTGCTTCTGTTTCTGTGCAAATGGTATGACTGTTGTGACCCGATGTTCTTTCCCATGAGGTAATTTATTGGCTGCCAAGATAATGTCAGCTCAGTGTTACCAGGAATCCAGGCAGTATCCATGACGGTCAGTCTCAGCTTGGTTATAGCTGAAAGCTATGTTATTAACAGCATATGGTGTAATAGTTTAACACTTTGGGAATAACTCTTTTTTTCTTTCTTGCCAAGAGTTAGATTCCAATTGGAATACCTCTATCATGTCTGCATGTATGTATGAATGTAAAGCTTTAGACAGCCACTTGGTAGTTGTGCTTAGAATAAAGCCTGAAAGAGTTAACCTAACTTTGTTCAAAGATAACAAAAATAGCTGCTTTACACTTCAGTTATTGTACAGATGAAACCAACACAAAATAGAGTGTCCAGTAGTGAGCTTTAAAACTGGTTTGATGATAGGCGGTAGGTGGATTTAAGAAGAAAAAAAAGGTAGGAGTAGGACTAGCTGTTTCTCTTTGCTTCCAGTCTTTAGGCTAAGCCTGCCTTAGCCTGACTGTAGCTTTGTAATTACAGACATGAGCATGGCATCTTCTCTTCCTAACTCTCATTTGAAAAGTGTAAATATTATTGCCCGAAATGTATAACTATGGCCATAGCAAACCACTTTTTATTATAAGCAGGATTACTGCATATACAGTGGAGCAAAAAAGTATTTAGTCAGCCACCAATTGTGCAAGTTCTCCCACTTTAAAAGATGAGAGAGGCCTGTAATTTTCATCCTAGGTACACCTCAACTATGAGAGACAGAATGGGGGGAAAGAATCCAGGAAATCACATTGTAGGATTTTTAATGAATTAATTGGTAAATTCCTCTGTAAAAAAAGTATTTGGTCACCTACAAACAAACAACATTTCTGGCTCTCACAGACCTGTAACTTCTTCTTTAAGAGCCTCCTCTGTCCTCCACTTGTTAACGGTATTAATGGCACCTGTTTGAACTCGTTATCAGTATAAAAGACACCTGTCCACAACCTCAAACAGTCACACTCCAAACTCCACTATGGCCAAGACCAAAGAGCTGTCAAAGGAAACCAGAAACAACATTGTAGACCTGCACCAGGCTGGGAAGACTGAATCTGCAATAGGTAAGCAGCTTGGTGTGAAGAAATCAACTGTGGGAGCAATTATTAGAAAATGGAAGACATACAAGACCACTGATAATCTCCCTCAATCTGGGGCTCCACGCAAGATCTCACCCCGTGGGGTCAAAATGATCACAAGAACGGTGAGCAAAAATCCCAGAACCACACGGGGGGACCTAGTCAATGACCTGCAGAGAGCTGGGACCAAAGTAACAAAGGCTACCATCAGTAACACACTACACCGCCAGGGACTCAAATCCTGCAGTTCCAGACGTGTCCCCCTGCTTAAGCCAGTACATGTCCAGGCCCGTCTGAAGTTTGCTAGAGAGCATTTAGATGATCCAGAAGAGGATTGGGAGAATGTCATATGGTCAGATGAAACCAAAATAGAACTTTTTGGTAAAAACTCAACTAGACGTGTTTGGAGGAGAAAGAATGCTGAGTTGAATCCAAAGAACACCATACCTACTGTGAAACATGGAGGTGGAAACATCATGCTTTGGGGCTGTTTTTCTGCAAAGGGACCAGGACGACTGATCCGTGTAAAGGAAAGAATGAATGGGGCCATGTATCGTGAGATTTTGAGTGACAACCTCCTTCCATCAGCAAGGGCATTGAAGATGAAACGTGGCTGGGTCTTTCAGCATGACAATGATCCCAAACACACCGCCCGGGCAACGAAGGAGTGGCTTCGTAAGAAGCATTTCAAGGTCCTGGAGTGGCCTAGCCAGTCTCCAGATCTCCAGATCTCAACCCCATAGAAAATCTTTGGAGGGAGTTGAAAGTCCGTGTTGCCCAGCGACAGCCCCAAAACATCACTGCTCTAGAGGAGGTCTGCAAGGAGGAATGGGCCAAAATACCAGCAACAGTGTGTGAAAACCTTGTGAAGACTTACAGAAAACGTTTGACCTCTGTCATTGCCAACAAAGGGTATATAACAAAGTATTAAGATGAACTTTTGTTATTGACCAAATACTTATTTTCCACCATAATTTGCAAATAAAGTCTTGAAAAATCAGACAATGTGATTTTCTGGATTTTTTTTTTCTCATTTTGTCTCTCATAGTTGAGTTATACCTAGGATGAAAATTACAGGCCTCTCATCTTTTTAAGTGGGAGAACTTGCACAATTGGTGGCTGACTAAATACTTTTTTGCTCCACTGTACTACACAAATAAACTTGAGTATATAATAAACAAAGAAGTGTTTTGCTTCCTTGCAGTCAGTGATAGCATTCCAAATATCTTTAAGAATGGAGGGCACCAGAGGAGGAAGAGAAGGTTATGGTCAGAGCAAGCAGAGAGGGAGAAAGCGGCGAGTCATTTAGGAGACATCCGGTCTCTGGGCTGTGAACAAAGCCGTCCAACGGGGGAACAAAGCAGGAGTCTGGAGCTAAGATATCACAGACTGGTTGGCCCCGCCGTCTGGAAGTGTACGTGCTGCAGAGCAGGGCTCCAGTTAAGAAGGGACATTGGTGGGGCGGGGTGGGCTTATTGGGCGGTCTGTCTGTCAGCTGTCACTTTGTCTGAGACCTGCATTCCTCTCATACTATCAACCCCCACACATTTACTGCTCCTGTATGTTTTTGATTACCTTGAACACACTGCACATCTCTTCTATCATCTTTTGCCTCGTCTCCCTTTGCTTCTTCCTATCTGCTGTATCCTTTTTCCTTTTCTCTTCGAACTGCCATCATTATGCTCCGTTCCCCACTCCTACCTCTCCTTATTTCATCAATGTAATCCTCCCCTCGATCCTTCAAATGCTGCTGGGCAGCAGAACAATATCCAGGGGGTCATGGTGACCGGCAGCCCCCTCCCTGTGGTCTCTTCCTGCTATTGTTCCTGATCCCACTGCAGCTTGGCTCCTACACTCCATTAACCGCACACACACTGGCTTAATCACCACTGCACAGCGCTCAGTTCTGGCCTGCGAGAAACACTGGAGACTTGAGAACACATGAAAGCGGGTTACCTTGGGAAAATTGTAATTAATTCCACAGAGGTATTAAATAGTGCACGAGTGACTGTTAAATGCATCGCGTCTGAATGACAGTAAATATGTACACAAACAAGATTAACCTAATTTATTTATCACATGTGCATAATAATCAAATGTGCATTGTAAAGCAGTTGGGGAAAGAACAAGGCCAAAAAGGCGGATAACTTGATTTCATGCCCCTTTTTTTTCTTTCCCCCTCCCCTCTTTGAACTGATTTATATACTTGGCATATTACTGCTGTGCTAAATCCCAAGAAACAAGGTAACCTCCAGCCTGCTTCATGATTAAATTAATTTCTATCTCTAGTATGTGTTCGTGATAGGTTGAGTGCTGCCCACGGTGTCAATTTATGATCCTGATAATAAAGTAGTAAAATCGGCGCTGTACCGAGCAACCAAAATGCCCCCAGAAGAATAAGGGTCATTAATAATTGGTCTTCACAATGTTAACTCGACCGCACACAAAGCATCAGGTTTGATTCTACAAGAAAAACGAGGAGAGTGTAATGTAACACAAAGGATACACATGACTGAAGTCTTTTTTTCTCTTACCTATAACCAGGCACGTGAAACCTGCTGCTGTGGCATTGGCTGTCGCGTGATTATATTTCTTTAGGGTACTACAGGTTTCTTTCCTCTTTTTTCTCTGACACTTTGATCCCACAATGGCTCCATCTCTTCCTGTAGCTAGACCCCCGAGTTCTTTGATGTGCCTGTCGATCTGCTGTGGCTCCGGCCTCAGATCACTTATTAAATGAGACACGGATGTCAGGACCTCACATCTTTCCCTCTTATCACCGATCACCCACCACACCTGACTGTGGCAGCTTTGAATCTCTTCCTTTTGGCCCGGTTGGCAGGCATCAGCTGCAGAGCAAGTTACATGAAAGGCCTAAAGGAGGGATCGTGAAACACGGAGCAAATTTTTTCCGACAGGAATTTAACAGAAAAACAATTCGAAATCAGAAATGTGAACTTCATTCCTGACATGAGACAGCTGGACACATCTATGATGGCGCCAATGTCAGTGCCAATATCAAGTTGTGTAGCTTTTCCTCTTGCTTATGATATGCAGGAATCCACGATTATACTAAAGATTAAGAATATTATTGCCAAAAATAATTGATTTTGTTACAGTCCTTGTAGTGCTTATGAAACCTAAAATGTCACTTAACATTTTTAATTTTTAATTTTACAACGTTCACACTCGAAACAGTTGACATTTTTGCATTATTTGGCACAATATCCAAGTGTATGGTGGCGATATTAACTATAGAATGTGTTTTGACTGGCAGAAAAAATTACAGTAAAATAATTGGTTCTGTAGCACACTGTGTTTCTTATTAATTAGATATCACTTTTATTAATATGGGGAATTTTCATCTATCCATCAGTTTGAAAAGCTTTCTACCTGGTGCAGATTTGAATGGTGTTTTTTAATACAGTTATATTTATTGTTACATGTATGTGGCTGTGTCTAATGATAAATGAACAGCATGTTATTATAGTTGTAAAACTCCAATTCACAACATACAAAGATAGCCAAAGCTAATTTTCATATGGACACATCAAATAAAACAAGTCACAAAAAACAACACATTATTCATCCTTGCTTTTAACATGCGGGCAAATTGTCCAAATAATTTCCGCCTTTGCACCTCAGCTCCTCTCTGTATCTTGTTTGCTATCTTGTATTTACAGTCCCTCTTGTTTTGCTCTCTCTCTCTCCTCTGCTCTCAACAACCTGTCCTTTAATGCCACCCCTGGGTCGGTTTTAAATGTATTGCTTTTGGCCAAGGGCCCTCGTAACATAAATAAGCCGAGGGAAACAATGGACGGACTGAATGACCATCAGACCAGAATTGTTACACACTAGAAGGCGCAGGAAGACGTGCACTTCACTTTCCATGCCGTTGCAGAGAAAATCCTATAATCGCTATTCTCCGTTTCTATTCTTCACATTTCCATCCCCGTTCGCTCTCATTTCCTTACTTTCCTTCCTCGTTACTTATACTCCTTTCACACTCAAGCCACGTCATTGTTATGAATGGATCGACAATGCTCTCTGACCCAGGTCAACGACCCTTATGGCAAAACCCTCGGAAAAATCAAAAACCTTTTTACTACTGGGGGTACGTCGTAAAATGTGTTTTAAAGGTTAAATCATGCATTACTTTCAAAGCAGATATGCTGTTATTGCTTGGGAGCTACGTGGCGATGTTGAGTGGTTGAAAAAAGGATACATCCTCTCAGCTAGCATCCCAAGTAGCCTCTCCCAGTGACCTGTGCTTTTCCCTGCAATACTACACGGTGTGTCAACTTCCTCTCAAGGCAGACATCCAGGCACATAAAACAATGCACACGTAAAAAACACACCCCAATCAGGATTGTATTTTTACAAGAGTAAGTCTTCTTCTTTTTCTGTAGAGATGAGCATTTTTAGTTGACTCAGTTGAAGTTTTAATTTGAAGCTATTTAAACAAATGTGTTGTCTAACAAATCCATTCGCTACCACCAAGAATCAAACAAACACCACCAATGACCTGGATAGAAACTTGTCCACATATTAAACTGTCATAGGAAATGTCCTAAATCCCTCAATGAACAAATGCAAAGCTTCTCCCTCTATGTTGATGGCTCCATTCATTTTTCTTCTTGCTTTTCAGTCTGTTATTTCCATCCAACTTTACATGAATCGCATTGTCGAAACTTTTTCCCCCATGAAAGAAACATCCTCATCCATCCTTTCCCTTTCCTACAGCTTTCATCTACTCATTTATCTCCCCTGTGGTCTTTCTTCCTGGCTCCTCCAGGATCCTGCTTGGGGATAGCCAATCATATGCGTTTGAACACTCATTGATGCTAGAAGACTTTGTAGCGACAACAGGGTAATTCTAGTGTTTACCTTGTTATTGTCGAGATGGAGGATAACAACAGTGACTGTGACAACTTTCTAGGCTTTATGAAATCCTGTCTGATGGGCGATTGTGGCTCTATTAATAAAGCTGAAAGCCCTTGCATAACATCTTTATAATCTCAGTAGCTGTAGCAAATCATTGGAACAAACTGCTCCTTTTCAGTCTAAATGCTCCATAAGACTGTTATCGGTAAAGAAGCATGCTCCTGCCTCGCCGCCCCCACCTCCTGGATCATTCTCCTCATCAAAATGAGCAACTCTATTTTTTAAAGAAAATAAACGTTATGTTTAGAATAACCCTTTACTGATCTCTTGATAACCTTGATAAATTGCGTATATAAACCAAACCACAGAAAGAATCCCTTTGTCCGTTTCTATCTGCTCTCCCACTCACACAGCCACACCCCCCCCACCCCCCCGCAGTCCTTGTCACGTCCACAGGGCTTGCGCTGCCTGCTGCGAGGTGAGGGTTCTTCTGGCAGGACAGCACACGCCTCTCTTTGATCTTCCCCGTGCTGGCTGCTACCTGCAGATAGCATATTCACGCACGCACGCGCACGC
Organism: Notothenia coriiceps; assembly: GCF_000735185.1. Taxonomy (NCBI): domain Eukaryota; kingdom Metazoa; phylum Chordata; class Actinopteri; order Perciformes; family Nototheniidae; genus Notothenia; species Notothenia coriiceps. The sequence continues at coordinate 536,904 of NW_011365380.1, read as the reverse complement.
GCACACACGCACACACACACACACACAAAGCTCTCCCTTTTAACCACAGAGACAACTCTACATCTCTCGCTTCCTCCTTCTCCGTTCCTGTTGAAAGCTTTCCAAACTGAGCTTCTCTCTAATGCATTGGTCCAAAATATGCTTCTTTTTATTTTTTTCTTAAATTAAAATTGACGATTCAAAGAGCCATTTTTTTTTTTTTGTTGCCAAAGATCTGAGAAATAGTGATGGTAAAATACTTGAAGTTAAGTGTATTGCGTGTATAATTTCACCCTTTGTGTGTGTGTGTGTGTGTGTGTGTGTGTGTGCACTTACTGTCATCTGGTTACCATTTGAAGGCAGAATTACAGCTAATGATATCCTAGAGGAAAACTACAGTAGCTAAACATGCAACAGTTCCTCCATTTCTTTCTTTTTTTCTTCCTCCACCTACTTTTCCTCCCTGTCAGACCGCTCTAGGAGTCAGAGTCTGGAAAAAAGCAGATTTGTTCTGTGGATGTTAATACTTTTGGGTTTATATGTAAAGTCTCTGGTCAAAGAAAAGCTTTGTACAAACCGACGGTTAAAGAGTGTGTTTGTCTGCCTTTTTGTGGATGTTACTGTGCCACAGGAATACAGTGCCCCCAGCACACACACACACACACACACACACATAGACACTTTCTGACTCTCACATCTGGATTCAATCAGAATCTTACGATCCCCCAGCAGCCTCTCTAAGAGAGAAGTAGGTTGGAGCAGCAGTGTTACATTTCAAACTCATTAGAAAATCTACAGTATGTTTCTGAAAGGCTGGATGTACAGTATGTTTGTGCAACAACAAAAAACCGACAAAAAATATGTAAGTAGAATTCCTACTTGGCAATGCAAAACGTAGCTGATGCTCTACAGCTATAGTGCATATACATAATGTCCTTAAGTCATTACAAGTCAGATAGAAACTTGGCAACAAACCTTTACTATGACTCTCTTCCCTTGTTTTGTCTTTCTTTCTTTCCTTCCTATATATAAATGTAAGCCTCGCTGAAAATAAATCAGACTCTTGTCTCGATTGTACAAAACCCACCACAACCTCTCATATCTCTACCAATAGAAACCACAAACGCGAGCCAAAAATGTAACAAAAAGTAGAATGCTCTGGGGGTATGAAAAGATACGCATATTCCACATTGTACCTGCTTATAGATCCAATGAAAAGAGGATTAGACAAGTATATCATCTATGTGGTGGTACTTGATATGCTGATCATGAGACTAGATGCACTGATATCACACTATTTGTTTTTGGTCATACTTTTATCCAGAAAACCAAAAGGAAGAAGTGAACTGTTCCGAGAGTAAAAACAGTGCACAGAGCCTCCCTCTTTGCAGACTGTGGTCAGCTTCTTGCACAACGCATCGGTTTGAGAGTTTGGGGAAATATGGGGAATTTATTTTTATGCTTCAGCCTGCAACTATTTGCAACACACAAAATAACACACTCTATTAACCATTAATGCTAATCAACATCATCTAACATCAGCTACTTATGCAACGCACGTTATCTGCTCTGACTCGATACTGTGCATAGTCACACACATCTATGCACCATCTCCAACTGCACACTGTACATAACAGCGCTGGTGCTAGACCAACTGTAACCATGGTAACAGCTGCACAGTGATGTTGAGTGAAGGGGCCGAATGCTGTTTGATTGACAGGGCAGATGTTTAATTGATGATGGATGCTTATATCTTTGATTTCACAGGAAGTTTTTAGAACCACCAATTCTTTTTCACAGTACGTGTATCTTTTGTGGTACTAGCAGCTGCAGTGTTTTTAATTAAATAAACATATTAAAAAACACGGTGTCATACATCTGACAAAGTGCAGAGATTGCTCTGTTTGGGTGCTGATCAAACGAGACATGGCAGTTTGACGTGTCATCACTACGGCGATCAGCTAAAAGGTACTATCATCAGTGAAGAAACGTAAATATATGATAAAATCATATTTTACAGGCTCGTGCTAACATCAACCATATGTAATAGAATAACCTACCAGTTCACTGAAAAAATGTTCTCACTTTTTTTGTTAATATATGCAAGTTATAGTCCTTGCACCTACGAACCCAAGCCTGTGCCATAAGATATTATGAATATATATATATAATATTCAGAAGAAAAAGCCATTTCACTAATTCACTAAAGAAAGTGGCATTGCACCATTTACCTAATCTCTTGACTTTCTGTGCAGTAAACACATTCAAATGAGTGTATTGATGTTAAATGGTAAATGGACTGTACTTATATAGCGCTTTATCCAGTCTTTAAGACCCCTCAAAGCGCTTTACATATACATGTCATTCACCCATTCATACAGAGCAGTGTACCTTACTCTATGACCTAACATTCACACACCGTTGGCTATGCCATCGGGAGCAACTCAGGGTTAAATATCTTGCCCAAGGATACACCGACATGTTAACTGCATGGGCTGGGATCGAACCCACAACCCTCTGGTTGAAAGACGACCGCACTCCCTCGCAGCCACAGTCGCCCTAAGAGGTCTGGCATTGAAAAACGGCTTTCTAAAGAAAAAGCCTCGAGTTTGTCTGATGTATTAGTAATCTAGCCCTTTGTGTACTTTTGATGGTACAGCGAGGATGAAGGATTCTGTACCTACTTTCAAAGAAGTGATCTGAAATGCTGTTCTTGAAAGGAGCGGTCTCATATTTTTTGATTTGTCCTCAACAGGTCTTCCCTCCCCTTCCTAATGAGGCTGAGATCGCACAAACCAAAAAGCTGTTCCGACGCAGGAGGAATGACCGACGGTAATGACGCATGCGAACACACACACACACACACACACACACACACACACACACACACACACACACACTAACCTACCTCAGTGAGAGGGAATGTTTTTTCTGTTGATGTCAGATGTCACTGCACAGCCAGCCCTATAGCCTTAACATCTCTCCCCAGCCAAAGCTATGTCAAGACAGGAATGCAGGCTCCACACTTCACTGCAGGCAGAAAAAAAAAACACTGCGGAGACATTCAAGGTTTTTCATGTTTAATAGGTTACTCACTCAAATTTAAGCCAGTTATTCAGTCACCCTTGTTTGCACTCAATACTCTAGCTTTCTTTCTTTATCTGATTATGGATTTTCTTGCCATGGTTTTTCAACATTTAACCTTTGATCCTATTTCCAAACTCCTAAATCTGCCACAAAATGTCATACCGGCACATCTGCTCTAATTGTACACACTCTGAAATCTAATTTCTCCCAAGTCTGACTTCATGAAACCATGTCCTGAAGAGAAAAAGAAAACATCGCTCTCGTTCTCTCGCTCCATGCCCTGATGTCACTGGAAAACCGTTCTTCAGTTGCTAAGAGACGGGGAAAGAGAAAATATTTGGGTTGTATTTGTGGTTTGAAAAATGAGGAAATTTTAGCTATACCAAATGGACAAAAGCACTTTCATCGTTGTTTTTAAAGTACAGAGAGTAATTGGAACTGTGCAGAGCTATTGTTTTTTATGTGCAATGGGCACAGCGAAGGCCTGGCAAAAAAAAAAAATATATATATATATATATATAAATGTGGAACAACAGCAGTTTGCTTAGGTTAAGGGGTCATCCTGTTTTCTTGCGGCTTATAACCACACATTGAGAGGGTTTTAAATGCATATGTTTGTGCATGCTTATGTGGCGTTAAAGTCTGTGGCTGCTCTATGTGTTCATGTTATATTAACTGAAACTGTGGTGGAACACCAAGCAGAACAACAGGGTGATGGAAATGCATCATGTGGAAGCTTTATATTTCAAAGGGTTGGTGACTTGCACAAGCTCAGCTACAAGATTGATCAAATATTTAGCTTGTAACAACCACTTTCCCTCCAGAGACACTCCTGTCCTTTTTGTATCATTGAGAACAATTAAAAGAGAAAAACGTGAAGCATATAAAAACATAACAAAACAGTGCCTTGCATGCTTAAACACAGCAGGAAGATACAGACTCTTAAATACTGCAAAATGTTTATAACTAATGGCAAAATGAGTTAAACCTGTGACAGAGGCTTTCTGAATGTAATGTGAAATGTTAAGCTCGAAGGCAGGTTGGCGGTAGTTCTAAAGCTTTCAAGCACAAAGCAGATTCTGTATCATTTCACTAATAATGTTCTTAGTTCATTACTTTTTATTGATTAGCTTAAGAATATTTTCCTGCAAACTTAGAATTTGCCTCTGAGGCAAGTTAAACTCATTCGTCCTTTAACCCAAGAGAAGTATTTTATGGTTGGCCAAATATATTTGCACTGCAGAGATGGAGAAAGCAGGACGTAAAAAGAGTTGCAGATGTCAGCAACTGGCTAAGTGATTCATCAACGAGAATTTTTTTAAAACCCAAACTCAGCGGGAGATTTTATAGAACGCAACAATTAGAAAGAGAGACAGGGAATGACAGAAGTCTGTAGAATAGGATTTTATACAACTTTATTGTCCAAAAAGTAATAAACTAAATACACAATAAGTGAAAAACACCTTCAGGGCAAAGCCTTGCTGATTGCCTGCGGGATAAATCACTTTCTTAGAGGTTCCTTGTAGCTAGAGGGAGAAAAAGCTCCTACTAGAGTTTACACAAAGACATTCTGGGCTTTAAAAAGGGTTTTTCATGTGTGGAATGTTAGCAAAGCTAGCAAGAATTTCATCATAGTTCGAAGGTTTTTATACCCATTTACAAAGACCCAAAATAAATATAAAAATGGGACGTGAAAGACTCGACACAATGAGCAAGGCGACCCTGCTCCAGACCGCAGCATAAGAGCTCTGAAAGTCCTATAACAGATTATTGTTGTACAGAATTTCCAGTTTGCTCAGAATATGGCCTCCAGCTCCCTGTCCCTTTATGAAGCTGAGCATGTTTGCTCAATAAATAACTGCCTGTTTGTCCATCAAACATGCTAATCCTCTTATGTTGATATTGATTTGAGTTCAAGTTCCCTGACAATGAATTTTCATCGTAATGAGGAACCACACGTATAATGTTATATAAGCACAAGAAAGAGAGAGAAACGGAGTGAGGCTGTGAGATTGAGTAAAGGAAAAGTGTAGGCTGGCTGCGGCAGGAAGGAAAAGAAGGGGAGGTAGTGCATGTGTTTCTACTTTAGTATGCGCGTCAAGCAGGGCTGAAATTAGTTGAGATTTACTGGAATGTGCTGCTTACCGCTCTCTGCTCCAAAACAGAAAAGCAGCAAAGGAGAAGCTAAAAGGCTCCTTCTCCTACCCTTTTAGATCTTTACTGATGAAGATGTGCTTGTTATTGAGGTAGTGTTTTCACATCTAGTCATATTTTTGGTAGTCTTGATGTAAATGTAAACTCAAAGAAAGAAATGGCACTATTAAGTAACTATTCCAAATGATTTTATATTCATGCACTTGAGTAAAGCAGGTCTGCTTGTATTTTCTGCATCTCCTATGAAACGCCTGCTTTCAGCTTCTGCTCACGATTACTCAAAGTTGTTGACTGTGCTCTCTCTCCGATGTATGCCTGTCTGCATGTGTGTGTGTGCACACATTCAGTATGTCCCTGAGACTTTGAATCCTAAAACCTGTCAAAAACAGTAAGTAATGCAAATGTTCAGTCAGGCAGCAGAAAGCTGTCTCCCCACAGTCCATTAAACCCGTGAGCTGCGGCCCGCATGGACTCTGGCCGAGTTATTGACTGTCTGGCCTGCAGGCTCCTCTTCCCCCGGCCGATCAATTTGCTCGTCTGGGTCAACCGATGGTTCCACGAGTCCTCCATCCACAATCATCCGCCGCAACATTAATGATCGACCCTCTGTATCCTACCTCCTCCCATGATCATATCTACCAAAGCATTTCATCTTTTTAGCCACCACTTCCTGTAGTTCTATGCATGTTGTTGGATTGACATAGTTATCAACCTGTAGTGTTTTTTTTCTTTTTTTTTCTCTTTGCTTCGCTGCTCCCCTCCCTCCCCTCTATGTTCTTTAACCTCTTGTCTTCCCCTTTACTCCTTCTACAAATTTCACTGCCGTTTTTCCACAAATTCTTCTGCCACTTTACTCCACTCATCATCCTTCCACTCGCCTGCAATGACCTCCTCTCCTGCTTGTAGAGCGCTTGATCAGTTCACCAGAGACCAGTTAACCATACTCCTGCCTCACGGCCCTGGGGGAAGGCGGCATGTCTCAGCCAGGTTAGTGACAACATGAGCCAGATCCTGCGCACCAAGTGGGACCTGAATACATTTCTGACATTTGAAACAGTCATTCGATTTATTGTACTCGACAAAGCCTCGGCATCAAAAGGTCGGATGGTAATTGGTCATTATCGGGTTTTTTACATTTAATATTTGAACTGGAAAGGAAATCTTAGAAGTATTGTAAAATAGGGAGCACTAATTCTAACACTCATTTCAATCTGATTATACCGTAATGGTACCTATTTATCACCTCAAACAAAAAATGTTTTAGTTTTGTATTTGATGGAAAGTTCTGTCTCTAAGTCACAAGAAATTCTGACATGACATTTCAGTGGCCTCATCATTTATCCTTAAAGCAAACACCTCCCCGGAGGGCTCACCCCTTCCTCACTCTGCAGAGCTCTCAGTCATTAAACATGATTAACATTTTATTACTGTCTCCCAATCACCTCTACGCATCACCAGGAGAAGAGCTTATTAGAGCCCAGCCTAAACTAACAGCTAGTGTAAAGATCAAACTGATCGTCAGATGAGAGAATGTGTGAGACTCAGGGTGTCTCGGAGAACTCTAAAGCTTTGCAAAAGATTATATAATCTCACCCACTGCAGTTATTTAATGAGATCTCACGATTTCTGTCAATCATTGTTAAGCTGTTAGACTTTATTCTATGATTAAGTAAAAATGGTTTATAATGTAAAGTAGTTTTTTTTTTAAAGTTTGCTGTTAAAATGAGAAAAAACAGACATTGAATGATGCTGATGGGAGTGCGTGACAAGAGTGTTTTTCCTGATCATTGTGTGCGATAGAAGAGCTCTATTTTAGTCTACGAAAGGCACTGATGATATTTGCATAGCGCCGGAAAGAGTGGCATTAAGTCTGAGGCAGGATGTTGGGTAGAGGAGACAGGCAGAAGATGAACTGTCTGCCAACCTCCCTGAGAGAGTGGAGCAAAGGGGCCAGACGAGACATAAAACGAATGAACCACACACACACACAAAAAACATGAATACACTTAAACACCTTCACGTTCCTTCCCTTCAGTGTCGAATTCATCAAACCAACAACATTTCCTGCTGACACAGAAGTAGCAGTCGCGGTTGCAAGGAGTTTTTTTTATTTATTTTTTTACAGTTATTGTCTTTCTTGATAAATCTGCTAATCAAGCTTTACAAAATGCCCATTACAGTGGTGAGTTTATCATCAAATAATACAAGACAAATAAAAGTGGAACCATCAAGTTTTTATTGCTTAAAAACTACTAACATTATTATGAATAAGTGGCTGCAGATTCATTTTTGTATTCTTCGAATAATCATTGGAGCACTACAATTATGCCAATGATAATATAATTCCGTATGTTGATGACAACGGATGAGAAGTTCTGTATGAATTGTATCTAAACACTTTTACACACATCACATACACAGGCTGCTGGTCGCTTAAATCATTTCCATCAGGGCTTAAACTCATCGACTATAATGTTTTATACCACTTTTTGAATATTCTTTTTAAGATTTTAGAAGTTCCGTTATATAACTTTAGCAGACATGATAGAATCCAGTATCTCTGCCTTGTCTCCTTCTCCCAGAAGTTGTTCATACGGATTTGTTCAACTTCTTTTAGAACAAAAAACAGTCATTCAAAGGTTGTTCATTTTCAGTGGTATTTCTTTGCAAAACGAGTGGGGTAGCGAGACACAGTTCTCTTTCACAAAGTGTAATAGTTGTCTGAAACTGTCTGGCTTTTAGATTAATCTTTTATCCTAAAATCGCGCTTTTTAAAGTTTCTTTAATGATTAAGTGCAAGGAAACGCTTTTGTGAAGCACAATGAAAACCCCCATTGCAGTCTTGGCATTGACTAACTTCAAAGTTCAGGAAAGTTGCCTCTCTTTGCACGTCAGACTTACAAAGCCTGTTGGACGTCACATATTACTTTTGTGATTCTTTTTCTAAATGTCTTTATTAAAGAAACCTTGTCCCTGGAGTGTTTCGCTCTTGGAGTGGTGAGAGCTCATAATATATAACTGCACCGTCCCAGGTTAGATTCCAGCCTTGAAACCTTTGTTGCATGTCATAATACTCTCACTATTTTCTCTGCTCTTTAGAAGCTGTACTAAATATTACAATATCTACATTTTCTTTGATTCTCACTCTGTGTAGATGCACTTATGGCCTTTTTTTAAGAAAAGTACTCTTGAGTTCTTGTTCAGTGTTTTAGTAAAAATAATGGTCTGCCAACATATAAGATTCAAAATTAGGAGGTGTTTGGTACCCGCAAGAGCACCAAAAGTAAAGACTCAGGAGGTGGGGATTGGCCTGTACTGATTGGCATTGTGGCCGGTTTGATCCCATCACAAGAAGTTCTTTACTTTATTGTTGAAAAGGGCCAAGATTTATTTCCTTTGCAAATCACGTCCGCCTGCACAATTTCCTGATGTAAAAAGCATTTAAAGAGTTGAGGGGGGTTAAGGGAGCAAAGGTTCACTGGCTGAGGCAGATAATAGGTTGCCTCCACGGTGCCAGGGCGACTAATCCCCTGGACCATATGTCAGCAGCTCGTGAAGCCCAGAGCCAGTACAGCAAAAGGACAGAGCTATGCAGGACAGGAATACACAGACACACTGTGCATCCACATGTAAGCAGGCATTGGGCTTTTGGATGTTTAGTTGCATAAATGTTATATCAGTAGATGATGGGTTACTGTTTGTGTCTAGTTGTGAACAGTCATAGTATTTACAGAAGAGTGCGGCAAGTCACCGGGACCAGAACAGGAGTTCAAGAAAACAGTGCATTTGTTATCAAACTAAAGATGTGTAGGGTGGAGGCTGTATGCCATGTTGGGGCCAGTGTGACATAGACATGCGTTCAAGCTTCTTCTACATCACAAATAAGCTTTCTTATACCTTCTCTCAATCCAGGAGACAGCAGCGACCTCAGGGAGGAGGAGGAGGAGGAGGTGGAGGGGGCGGAGGAGGCGGAGGGGGGGGCGGAGGAGTGAAGAACCAACCTCAGCTGATACAACAACAGTCCCCACAGCATCAGAGGGATCTAACCCAACAACAATGTCAAAACCAACAGCAGCAGAATATACCGGAACAGGGAGATAACAGAAACAGTAGTGCCGGTCGGCCGCCGCGCCAGTACCAGGGGGGGCATGGGCAGCGCCAGGGAGGACCCCCGCACCACGGATACAGCCAGAACAGGCGCTGGCACCCCAATCAGAAAGTTCAGGGATACGGACAGACGAACGTTACAGGGGACAAAGGAGTACCCCCGAGAGCAACCAAAGACAAACAGACTGAGAATGTAAAACCAGGTGAGGAGCAGATCAGTGCACCTCAAGACTTCAGAAGTCCCACTGAATCCCCCAGACCTGAGTCCGCACCAAACACAAATGCTTTCCCACAACCGACAGTTAAAAAGGAATCTCCCAACCCACCAGGAAGTAGAAAGGCAAGCGAGGGCCAGTCGGAGCGGCCCAAAATCGACTTGCTGCAGTCGTCAAAGGAGAGGCTGAGGAGGAGACTAAAGGACAAGGTACGGAAAAGCTGCTTAGGCCCTGTCACTCAGTCTTAGGGCAATCAGGACTAATGTATCTGTGCACACACACGCCACCATTTAGTTGTATAATTACTTTCATAATGTCCACACACACACACACACACACACACACACACACACACACACACACACACACACACACACACACACTGTCATTTATGGATAGACATTACAGTAGACGCTTAGTTTTTTTGCACTGCCTTGCTTTAGTCATTCGTCTGCTTGGTTATTAAGCATTCATGCTGACACACCCAGACTGTCAGGAAGGGGTGAACATGTTCTCGCTAAGGAGGTGAAGAAACAAAAGCGGCATTAGCGTAACAGTTTCTGATGTGTGAACTAAACTGGCGAGTCAGCCAACTGTGTTGCTGCCCTCAGCTCTGTCTCCCTCCTCTCACTCATTACTACCAGGGGTGGTTTGATTTGACAGCGCGGCACCACACAGCAGGGAGGAGAGGAAAGAATGAACAAGCAGTGGTGTCAGTGATACAATGAATCTAATGTTGGAATGATAGGCAACAAAAGACCCAAGGCTAGAAACAAAATGTTAAAATGGGGGTTCTCTTCCACAATATATCAAAACATGTTAGCTGTGCATCAGAGACGCTAAAGTATACACAAAAAATGTATAAATGGTTTAAATAAGCTAATCGTAACTAATGCCGAAGTACTTTTCATCAGCACAAATATCAGCCTTGGATAACTGGACTTAAACTCACACTGTACATTTTACATATATGTATTCCATTTGATATTTAATATTCCATTCCTTACACACTTAGTGTATATATAATATCCTGCTTTATATTTTGTTACTTTAAATTTGTATTTCAAGATGTATATTTTCTACTTTTTTAATGCTATGTTAAATTCTATGTGAGATGTTTGCATTTTGGATTGTTTCTTTCTAGTCTTTTAATTTCTCTAAACGCGAAACATTTCCCAAATTGGAATCAATAAAGTACTTCTTATCTTACCTTCCCACTGTAAATATTCATTTCAAGTCAGCATATAATGAAATCACTAAAGAAATGCTCCTAGCTTGTGGTCAAACCAACAGTAAATTGAAATTGAAATTGAAACTTGCCACTCACGACTTTTCCATCTCCCCCCTCAGGAAGAGGCTGGTGTGGAGGCGTCGGGCCCCGGCTCACAGAGCATGGACCGGCTGGTGGAGCTCCTCAACAGCATGAGGAGCAACAGCAGTGGGGTGGAGCAGCAGCTGGCCTCCTTCATGGAGGAGGCGCAGAATTCGGCACGGTGCGAGGAGACCCTGGCTCAGGTGGTCAGCACCCTCTACTCCAAAGCCGTGTCGGACAGGAGCTTCGCCGCCACAGCCGCCAAGCTCTGTGACAAGATGGCGCTGTTCATGGTGGAGGGGACCAAGTTCAGATCTCTGCTGCTCAACATGCTGCAGGTGAGAGGGAGGGAATGGCTTAGCTGCTCAAGCTTTTCTGTTAGATATTTCAGAATAACTTACTCATTCATTTCATGGACTTGACTTGATTTTCTTCAATGATCACCCATAACTAATGTAGCTCGATTTAGTCGATGCAATTTTCTTTGAAGTAGTTATTAAACTCACTTAGTTACCTTTCACAAAGATGCAGTTTGACAAAGATAGCTGTACGATAAAAAATCACGCTAGGACAAATGAGTTGAACAGTACCATGGAATCTGTAATTAAAAGCCCAAAATACAGATTGTTGTGTCTTTTATACCAGTAAGTCTGTTCAGTAGCCTCACACCCGCTTAGTTTTATGAGGAAGCACTTTCAGGTGGAAGCCAACTGTGTGTGTGATGTTGTAAATGTCAGTGGGCAAAGTTTCTAATCTAAACACCCAGGGGAGAGAGACAGCCCCCCCCCCCATCCCTTCACCCTCCGCCCTTCGTCCTTCCACCCTTCCACTCAACTGCACAGTTCCAGTCTTGCACCCATGATGAAAACATCCTCTCAGCCGTTATATATTTCCATGCCTCTCTCCCCCACCTCGTCCCTCATGAGCTCTCTATTACCGCGCTCCCCCGTCTTATCGCCTCCCCTCACCCGGAACCACACGGGCCAGTGCCTCTCTACTTCTCCCTGCACAGACACTTCCACTCTCTCTCTGTTTCTTAGCATTCTCCTCCTTTTCGCCCCTTCCTCTGTCACGAGTCAGACGATAGCTCCCAGAGTGGTAGACGCTGTAAAAGTAGGCAAGATGAACACGCTGTTTTCAGAAGACATCCGAGGTCTAAAAGTGAACCCACCTGCTGCCTTTACCCTTCTTTTACTCCTACTCCTGTTTCCCAGCAGATGCTCTTTTTGACTACTATCCCACACTCTTGTTTTTTTTCTCCTTCCCTCAGTTTTTCCATTTCTTTAGATGTAGTGATTGTTTTCCCTGACCCAGCAGTAGTAAATCCCACCGTAATTATTTTACCCTCTTTCTCTGCTTTATTATTTCCCCCCCTTTTACACAGCTCTGTGGTCAGATCCTCTTTGTTTATTTCTCACTTTAATCCCCACTTCCCAGGCAGCCTGGACCCCCTCCTGGTCTTTGACATTTTGGCTTTTTGCTTTTAAACATTTTAAAAGTGGGTTCATGAAGGCCATAATTAATGATGTTGCTCCCAGAGCCCTGGATCTCAGTTTGGGGGCAATTAGTCTGGCTCTATAAAAAGTGTTTGAAAAAAAGACATCAGGGATGATGCTTTCATTAAACATGGTCTGTTGCTATATCCTATTTATGTAAAGCCGAGGAGAGCATTTGGCCTTTTTTTGTTCCCTGAGGCTTCTGTCACCTTCCTCATCATCGTTTCGTTCGTTGGTCCATTCAAGGACGCATATTCTGTGTATGTCTGTGTACAAACAGACCTTCAGCGGTGTTGTACGAGTATGTGAGAGTACAAGCCGCCAGTTTCTCTAGTGCTCTTCAGTACGGGCAGTACACTCTGGGAAAGCAGAGTGAGTTCCTCTGAGTGAATACAGTTTCAGTTTAACCTGCCGTATAACATCTTTAAAAGTGCGCATTAGGCATTAACCCATATTAGCCCCAACACTTTTACAGCACTGACACAGTTCACTACCCTTCACTTTCAAACCAAATTAACATATTCTCCTCTACTCCTGGCAGAAAATGAAATCCATGGATTTGTTTAATGTGTTTTTCGACCGCTTTTTGGCTTTAAGTACTTCAAGCTGCGAGGTTAATATGTGTGCCACCTGCAAAAACCCCCATCAGGGAGATAACAAAGATGTTAATGGTGATTATCACCACTGCTGATGAATTTAAGGGACACTTAAATATCCACCTATACGGCCTACTTCTCCAGCTACTACACAAGCTGCATAGCCTGTAGAGTTTCAGGGTATTTTCCAACTTTATATCCATCTGTCTTTTCTTTCTCCTCAGAGGGACTTTGCCCGTCGAGAGGAGCTCCAGCAGTCGGATGTGGAGAGGTGGTTAGGTTTCATCACCTTCTTGTGTGAGGTGTTTGGCACCATGAGGAGCAGCTCTGCGGACCCTTTCAGAGTGCTGGTGTGTCCCATCTACACCTGCCTACGAGAGGTCTGTATCCAGATCTTTAATTTATTACAAGTATGTTTATTTACCAATTAATCAACTCATCTGCTGGTTCCAGTAAGAGGAACGCTTCCAGCCGTGTCTGTTTATCTTGTCTGTTTATCTTGTCTGTTGCGATCGGAACATGTAGCAAGTTTCCTGTTTTTGGCCAGACCCTGTCTAGACTCGATACACCACTGTGGGGTTTAGTACGTGGTTTGAACAATCAGGACATCATCACTTCCAAGAAAATGCTTGACACAAGGTCCATTTCTCATCAGCTGCTCGTGTTCTCTTAGACACACTCCTTTGGTGACCATGGAAACCAAATGGGGAGCCACAGCAGACGCGGTGCGATACAGAAGTGGTTAAAGGCAGATGGAATATTGAAAGGGGAAGCGAGTGAGGATGGGGGGGAGGGAGAAAGAGAAGAGGTAAGAGGAAGCTGAGAAGCCTGTGGTCAGGTTGACAGTTACTGCGGAGGAAGTTCACTGACGGCACGACAGGTAGCAGAGAGAGGAGAAGGAGAGGGGAGATGACAGGGGCTGGGAGAGAAAAACCTTTTTATGTGGAGTTTTCAGAGAGAGAAGAGATAATGGCAGGTTTTCAGACACGTGCAAGGTAGTTTCACCGCCCACGTCCACACCTCTGCCCGTCTGGCGCGCAACACACACCCAGCGTCTCGCTAACAAACAATCAACACACAACCAATGCCATCCACACCCTGTCTGAGCGTATGTCCAGAATAATCATTATCTCAGCTTGTTAGAGGACGCTCCACAACATGACACACCTCCCGTATTCCAGCGTCAGCGGTGTCACACCTATGTGGCAAAATGATTTCTAATAACACCTCCATGTCCATGAGCCATTGTTACCCATTTTTAGCCGTCTGTTTTTTTTGTCTCTCCTGTCGTAACATGTAGAGGTCAGATTCTGTTACAAGCTATGTGCCATAATGTGTGCATTTGAGAGTACTCGTGTGTGGCGGTGCATTTTGCAGCAGCTGTCCTCTGTAATTATAGCCTGCAGAACAGGCTTAGGTAACAGCTAAGGTGTGTAAGAAAGTGTTTAAAGTGGACATGACAGCTGTTCATATAGATGGGGCAGGTCAGCGAGCGGTGATATGAGCCATTCAACACTCACAGGCCAAAAGTGTTTTTTTATATACGCACAATCCACATAGATGCACTAAGTAAGATCATCCTTTACTAAGTGTCAAAGCAAACAACATGTCAATTATAGAGTTTGGATACACCTACACTGGCATGGATATTTACCCAGACCATTGTGGTAAAGTATGTAGGAAGGCAAGATGAAAGATTACAGCTTCTTTTTTATGATACTGCACCTTGTAAAAATGACTAAAGGAGTAATCCAACATTCCTTTATTAAGGGGGAACAGACCTGGACAGCCGAATAGTCATGGCAAATCAGAAGGCAGGTAGCAGGGCGCTCACATTCACATAAAAAACGATTTTCCTGAAGCATGTGGCACAGTGGTTTGCAGGAGCACACTGCAGAAAGCACGCTGCTGGTGACCACAGGGCTATTTATATTGTTTCTTGGTATCCTTCTTTAAAGTCAGATTGGGCCCTCACGGTTTTCGACTATTAACTTAAAATGTTTCAATCATTCTTCAAATAAACTGTAAATACTGAGCATCATGTTATTGTAAGTGTTTAAGTTTGTAGTGGGTTTTTTGTCGAGCAGTTAGTGAAGTACATAAATAGGGTGATGTGTAATGTTACTAAGGGAAGTTTCTCCTTCTGATGCTTCTGTTGCTATGCAACTATTGGAAGCGCAGTTAAAGTTGAAGTAGTCATAATTCTAGCTTTGAGCGCTCTGCGTGTCATTAGTACTCTGATGAAACATGTTTTTGTCTAAGCACTCGTCCATCATTTACTTTTCTTTTAGCCAGCATATGATGACAGCTTTCAAAATATACATGAGTGAATTCAAGCACGATGAAGCTTTCGCTAATAATTTAAATAAATATGAATGTTGTTCTAGCTGACTTCACTGAGTCATTCAAGTTGTTGTTGGGTTTATATTTTCCATTCTGTGCTACAAGATGATCACGGCTGTCTTAATTCTTCTAGCTTTTCATCTTCCAGATAAAATATGTTTTGAATGGAAATACTGTAAATGGAAATCACACAGACTCCCAGCGCTTCCCCTTGCAGAGTTTTTGTTTCTCTGTGATGTAACTAACCAGAGATCTGTCTGCTTCTGCTTCAGCACAGAGACTTTGTGCTTTAAGTAGTCTCTCAGAGAAGTTGTTTTCCTGCAGCTGTTCCTCTTCTACTTTAAAAAAAGAGAAGAGGGAAAAGAGAGCTACCTCAATGGCTAGGAGAACCGATTATAGATGAGTATAGATTAGTCCATTTTAAACGTGTTGAGTAAAAACGTCACACTGGGCTCCCTGGAGAACTCATTATGAGCCCATCCTGCGTGTCACACGGCTCTCCTGCTCAGGGAAAGACGAGACTGTAGTTCCCACATCAAACAGCCATACTGTCACCACGCCATGCAACTGCCGGGCCTGAATTATAGGTGGAATACCATTAAGCTTACAGCGGGGAAATAAAAGCCAGCTCGCATTAACTTTGGATTGAAGTATCAGATGGGCTATCCTTGTTTCTTTTTTTAGTTACAAAGAATCAGAAACAATTTCCATGTCTTTGTTTTCATTTCTGTTTTGCTCTCAAAGCATGCATATCATCAAAGTTAAGTAGTATGAAGTTCAACTACAAATGGTCAAATCAGAAACTATTGGATTTGTCTGTATCAATCGAGCTTGTAGTTTAGTTTCATATAAGTATATTTAAAGAACATTTTGTGCATGCAGAGTAGGGCTGCTCAATTAATCGTATTTTAATCGCAATTACGATTATGGCTTGCAACGATTACGAAAACAACGTAATCCAAATAAAACGATTATTCTTTTATAATTACTTTTTTTTTGTATTGGTTTTTCAGTTGAATTATAGTTAAAGTTCAGCGTAATCAACTGTTCAAAACATACTGTTCAAAAAAAAATCTCCAATCAATTGATATTTTCAAAGTAAATGGATAATCGTTTTTAATAATCGTGATATCAATTATTGAACCAAATAATCGAGGTTATGATTTTTGCCATAACCGAGCAGCCCTAATGCATAGTCATTGTTACATTGTGATTGTTATACATAATTATGAAAAATATTGATTAGAGCCACTTCAAATCACCTTGTAATGACAGACGGCTTCTAAACAAGTTCTCTTTCACTAGCTTCCCCATAACTGTGCCTGCATTTATACTTTATGTTGCTCATTGTGCAGCAGTTCTACTCATTAAAGGTTTATTTAGATATCAAAACAGCAACAAAAAAAACATCCCCTCCCTTCCTCCCTGTTACTTCCTTTCCTTCAGGATAATCAAAGTAGCACTTTGTTAAACCGACTGGTAGAGGAGTAAAACAAGCAGTATTCTGTAAACTGTAATCTGGCACTAGATGTGCACAGCTTCCGTTCTCGATGTCTATAGGAGGCTCTCTGTGGGTCTGTCTCCCTTTGTGGCCATCGCTCTCTGTATTGTTTGAAAGTGCCAGTTATATGCCCATCTGTGCATGGGGCCAGTGGAGGGGGTGGAAAGCCAGCTAGCATGTTTACCAGCTTCACAGTTTGTTTTTGGCTGTGCTGTTTGTGTGCACGCGGATATACAGTGTGCACAGAGCCAGCCTTGATGTCTGACGGTTAGCTAGCTTGCCAGGATGAAAGCCTGGCGTGTTGTCTTCCAAGATTTCAAATGTTAATGTAGAAAAATATTTACAATTAGGATTAGGTCTTCTTTTTTCCTTCTCTTGTGAACTGATGAAAAAACACACACACACACACACTTGCATTTGCTTAATCTCCTACTGTGGCCTACATCCAAATATATACACATTTTTATAAACCTGCCTTGTTGCTGTGCGGCTCTTTGCTTCGCAGTGTTCCAGTATATTCAAATATGATCTGCTCTTGTCCCTTATAGCTATTGGAGTCCACTGATGTGAAGGAAGATGCAGTGCTGTGCTGTTCAATGGAGGTATGGTTCCACACACACACACACACACACACACACACACACACACACACACACAGGTATTACTCGTGTTTTAGTTTCAAGCAAAAGGCTGATTTGAATTTAAGTGCCAGGCAAGAAATTAAATGCAGTAAAACATCTGAACAAATGTATGTGGAAAAAAAAAAGATCCTATATTGAAAGACATAAAACCCATGTTTCATTGTAATGTTCCTTTAATGCGCAGTACATGCTGGAGAGGTCCACAGTATGCACAATCTCAAACCCATATCTTTGATATTCAATGGTCGTCTCCCGAGGGTTATGAATAATAAAGTAGTGTAGGTGAATTTAAGTAGAACTATGGATTTAATCAGACTTGGGTCGTGGTAGAAGAACCGAAATCTCTCAGCAGCAACGATAAGAAAACAATAAAAAGAGGCGAAACAACAGAAAGCACAAAGATAGGTGGCTAACCATTCCCAGATGCTCACAAACACATCCCTCGCAGTTTTCATGACTCTCTCTCACACACACACACACACACACACACACACACACACACACACACACACACACACACACACACACACACACATACACATACACATACACATACACATACACACACACACACACACACACTCCATGGCCACAGGGTGTGTGAACTCTCCTGTCTGACTGCATCTACAGTAACAAGGTGCCAGACGTTGTGTTTTGCTCTCTGTAAGCGACACACACACTTCCTCTGACCTCCTCGTCTCTCCACCAGCTCCAGAGTATGGGGCGCCTCCTGGAGGAGCAGCTCCCTGAGATGATGACGGAGCTCCTGGCCGCCGTCAGGGACAAGATGCTGAGCCCGGGCGAGTCGCCGCTGACCCGCTCTCTCCTCATGGAGGTCATCGAGCTGCACGCGCACCACTGGAACCCCCTGGAGGCCCTCACCACCCAATACTACAACCGCACCATCCAGAAGCTCACCACCTCCACTGCCTAGGTGCCAGAGAGGAGACCCCCTCCCCCCTCTGTTGCCCCTGGAAACATTTTCCATTTGAGCATCAATGTGCTCTTCCACTTTTACCAAAACATAGGAATTTAACAACACTCTAAATGAATACATGCTTTACGTTTTTTTTGCACATTTCACTAATTTCTCCAAGATGGGTGACCACTACCGCAAAAAAGAAAAGAATCACTAAACAGGACCCCCGATCCATCAAGGCAACACTACATGTGGCGTTCAAACAATGAAAAGCGTATTTGACACACAACAGCAGCGTATATGTGGCCAGTAGGGGCCACACAGGGCTGGCCA
>NW_011365380.1:478052-518183 GCF_000735185.1 Notothenia coriiceps | reverse complement strand
AAGGCTTGATGAATGGTGCTTTGTCTGCAGGTCTTGTGTCTGAAGTGCAGCCACGAAGGCTCTGACACACACACACACACACACACACACACACACACACACACACACACACACACACACACACACACACACACACACACACACACACACACACATGGATGCACAGATAGAGTCCTAGGGAGATGGATAATGAATGACTTTAGAGGTGGGAGATGCTTCAGTCCACACATTGTAATTATCATATTGTCCTGGCTCAATGTTAAAAGAAAGGAACATTTAATGAAACGCATGCCTCTTGGAGTGGGAGGACCAGGCCATATAGAGTGTGTATCATATCTGATCTCATTAAACACGTTATTATTGTCATAAAGGAGCAGTAATAAACGTCGTTAGCTCAGGGGACTCATAAAGATGCTGAAATGGAAATTCAACACTTCACTATAAATCTCATTTTTATCATTGGTTGTGGAGGACATTTGCAGCTTGATAATGAAATAGGATTATTGCATCACCATTTCATGGTGCCGTTATTTTTCTTCAGCTGGAAAGGGGATTTTTGGGAGAAAATAAATGTTTCTTCACCGCTGTCACTGAGTGCCCTTGTGCTGAGAACACTGTGATAAAAAGAGCTTCATTAGGAACTGTCTGCTCCACCTTTGAATATGGAGAGACAGGAAAAGCTACATATTGTCTCTCTCATGGAGAAAGGAAGGAATTCATAAACAGATACAGAAAAAAAAGCGAGAAAATAAACGTACGTGCATGTGTTGTGGATATTCAGCTCTGTAGGCACAGATTGTTTTTTGAGACACAATGGAGCATTCACTGTCAGGAAGCGTCATAGCCAGATAGCTGTCGCCAAGCCGGCTTACCCCTCTGGACTGGCTACAGTTTGGCACCGCATGACTAACATGGTGACCCAGTGACATCAGACGAGTCGTGGCTGTGACCCCCTGCTGAGAGAGTGTGACAGGTGAGCTGCAGCCCGCCGGAGTGTAATGTTTGAGTGGGAGGATGTGAGACAGAGTCTGGAGGATGGAGTCACATTTTGGACAGTGTTGTCTGGGTTTCCCAAAAGGCTTCAGCGCTGTTTTGGTCATGTGAGCTCAGAGTGGGAGACAGTGAGAGGTTCAACACGTCAGCAGGAAGCCTCTGGGAAAAAGTGTGGGATGGTGGTGTGGTTTTGTGTTGAAATGGATAGATCCTTTCAAAACATGAAGGTCAAAACTATTATATTTAATAGTTTATTAACATATTTTCATTGTGAACTGTATGAGAGCAAAACATATCTCATAGTATAACAAGTCAGAAAATGTCAAAGAATAGTATGTCATCCAAAAGTATGGTTTTTCAAAAATCATACTTGGCTATTTCATTAAAAAGTCATAGTTAGTATGTATTTCATTTAAAGTAATGCAAAATGCCTTTGTATAGTATTGCACAAAAAAAGTAATAAAAATGCCACAGTATTGTATGTCATACAAAAGGTCATAATCTATATCATCATCATCGTTAACTAAAAGTAATTACAATGTCACGGTAATACAATATAATGGTATGATATGTCATAAAAAGGCATTATATGTAATCAAAAATGTCATTGTATATATACAGAGAGAGTTTAAGAAAGATGTACGGTATTTGTTTAGATTGAACAAAAGATACAGCTACCATTAGAAGTCTTTTGTTTACCAGTAGGTAGTGTGTGTAAGTAGGTCATAGTAGCTGGGTTTATTAACTTGATATGTCCCTAAAACAGCATTGTACAGAATAATGAGAATCATTTTAAGCATTGAGGCTTTTATCAATGAGGTTAAATTGCGCTGGATTATTATGTATTCAGCTTTTGAATCTATTTGAATCTATTAAATCGTTCTGAGGTAAAAAGCCGGGGAATGGTTTCGGTCTCCACAACTACAAACAAAAAGATAATATTAAAGACAACAAATCAATACATAAAGTGTTTTGATGATGACATCACTTGTCATTCACATAATATTCATACTCACCAAACCATGCTGTACACACATGGAAGCATATCTCTTTATCAACATGTGTATATCTGCCATGTTTGTTAAGAGCTTGTCACATGACAGTTGGGTTTGTTTTGAAAGGGATTCATTTCCAAATTAATCTAGACTAATGTGGACATTGTGACAGACTGACTGACCGACTGACAGACAGACAGACAGACTGACTGACTGACTGACTGACTGACTGACTGACTGACTGACTGACTGACTGACTGATAATTAAACAGGCGGCAGCTGCTCTACTGCTGCACCAACTTCAGTTACTAGGAGACAAGAAGACTAAATGAGTAAAGACGCCTACTGTATCTAATGTCTGTGTTTGTGTGTGTGTGTGTGTGAGTGTGTGTTTGAATGTGTGTTGTGTGTGTTTTGCTTGTAGGTGCCAAGTGGGCATGCTGTTGTTATGTAAAAGTTAAAAAGAGAACAGGGGAGAGAAAGGTGGGGGGGGGGGGGTTGACATGAAGAAAACAACTCTTTTAGCGTCTAGCGTAATTTGAAGATGAAGAGAGAAAACAAGACAACAACTGTGTGTGTGTTGGATCTAGTGTCAGATACAAAGACTTCAGAGCAGTTAACCTGGTGCAGTGGAAACAGACACGAATAATGAAGAGGTTCTGAATAATTAACACACTGGCCAATTGTGTTGCTTTTATTAATTTACTTTTTACTGTTCTTTTGTCGGCGTACTTCAAAGCTCAGCTAGTATAAATAAACCCAGCATGTTATGGTGAGCAGACGCTTGCAACAATACTCTTTATTAGATGAATTAACCGAGTTCTAAGCTCAGCGTAATTAAGCTTCTTATTCTCTTTTCCATTGGCCTTGAGCAACAACACATTCATTAACAGTCTCTGTGTAGCTGGATATTATTATGATGTTTAAAACGTCTGATGGTGTAAATCAATGAAATGTTCCCCCCACTGTCCACACACACACATTTCAAAAATAATTGGGGGCTCTAAAAGTAGCAGGGAGTGGTTTAATGTTTATGCCTTTGTCCACGGGTTATTGTCTTGTATGCTGTGAAAGGCAACCTACTGCTGCCAGCCGGTAAAAGTGTACAAATTTATACCATATTTCATGGGTTCATATTTTCTTTATGTAACTCATCAAGAAATGGAAAATGTTCACATTGGTCTTTGCCTTGTAAATTAAGCCCTCGTACAGTTTTAATAAGAGGAGGTGGATTCACACCAGTGTTAAATTGTGTGTAAAACAGTTAACTGTAGGTGTTGAATCGTTTTTTTAATAAAAGAATGTGTGCAAAAACTGTCATGGTGGCCATTCACATCTGCATGAATGTTTCATGTCATGAACCGTTCACTAATAGTGACATCATGATGCAATGGCGGTTATTAGCT
The DNA here is from genome assembly GCF_000735185.1 of Notothenia coriiceps. Classification (NCBI taxonomy): domain Eukaryota; kingdom Metazoa; phylum Chordata; class Actinopteri; order Perciformes; family Nototheniidae; genus Notothenia; species Notothenia coriiceps. The sequence goes on along the minus strand of NW_011365380.1, from coordinate 514,789 downwards.
GTTTCTCATCATATTACTTTGGTTGGGAGTTGAAACATGGTTTATAAAAAGATTCTTGAACCACAAATTACTTCAGAGGCTTTAGAAAACACCCGTCAGTTAAACACACTTGTAGGACATGTTGTAGTTCGGTTTTACATTGTTAAAAGTATTTGTGGGTTAACACAGGTTCAATAGTACAATGAAATATACAGGACACACAGCTCATATCAAGTGAACATAATACGAATAGGATGTCAGATAAGTTTGGAAGACATAAATCAATTAAAATATATCTCTTAATACAAATGCTAGTGTGAAAAAGTTAATGACAAGTTTATCCAACAGTATAGCACAAATATAATGTTGTGACATTGCAAGGGTTAAAAATGTAATAGTAAATCTCCCTAGAAGTTGTTGTTCGCCTTTTGTTCCGAGCTCAAGTTGTCTGTAATCTCTTTTTAGAGTTGATTGTATACGTTTGAGTGAATGACAATGAACAAATACAAATAAACATCCTTATTTCTAGCATCATTTGTAGTACAACTCTTATAAAGCGAGCATCATCTAACAGAGAGACCGTAGCGCTGCCTGAAAATTGTCTGCGTATGACACTCGCCAGTCCAAATCACTGTGACTCACACATCACAAGTGTTCACACAATGCCAGTAGAGATTGGACAGTAACCGTTATATTTAGTTGAGCCTCTGCCTCACCTTCTGAATCATCCTCCGTCATTTTTAGGCACGTCAGGTTATTCTAAGAACTTGTTTTAGCTCCAGAAATGTCAGAGGCTATCTTCACACCTACCTCTACTGCAGGAACTCAGAATGTGTTGATTATACGTATTAAAGCAGCTTCAGACTACATTGAAATATACCTAAGACTTGTCTCATATCTGTTTTAATTAAACCAAACCTTTTTCATTAAGGACATTTTCAATTTTATTTGAGGACACACTAATAACCTCTCTTTTACCATGACAACTGTTGTTCAAGCTTTTTTTATTTGAACACATCTTAGAAGTTAAATAAAACAGAACTGAGGTCTGAAGATCTGCTTTCGTCTTTAGAAAATGTAATACTGCTGTAATATAAACATTTTTTTAATTATATAAACTAAAAGACAGTTCTGCTGTAGTAATTTGATGAGTCGAACCCACAACAAAACTAATTGATAACAATCTTTATCACCAATTAATCATATCATAAGCTGGAACGATGTGTTGGCATAATATTAATTGGCAACAATTTTGGAAATCAATGTATCTTTTAAGTAATTTTTTAGGCACAGATTTGGTAATGAAAATAGTCAGTACTAGAGCATTACACTGCTCCTAGTACTAGGATGGGTTAAATACAGAGGTCAAATGTCCCTGTGTGTGCTGTGTGCTGTGCATGTATGTGTGCCCATTAAAGAGGGTTTCATCCTCCAATTCTATTCTATTCATTAGTTGTAGCCCAAAGATATTCATTATTTTTAGATAAATTGCCCTATTTATCATGTTTTTTTTTTAACGAAACAGGCTGTGAGATGCAGGTTGTGTAGATGAAATGCATTCAGTTGATGTGTTTGTGTATTGGGACTGTGTGTGTATTGGAACTGTGTGTGTGTGTGTGTGTGTGTGTGTGTGTGTGTGTGTGTGTGTGTGTGTGTGTGTGTGTGTGTGTGTGTGTGTGTGTGTGTGTGTGTGTGTGTGTGTGTGTGTGTGTGTGTGTTCACCTCTGCTCCAGTTAGCAGCAGAGCCTCCACTGAGGCTGCTCATGTCCCTTCTCATCTGTAATTATGTTGAAGTTTGTGTGTGTGTGTGTAATGTGTGTGTGTTTGTTGATTTCTGCTTGAGTGATCAGCCACTCAGTGCAGCTCACAGCGGAAGCTTTGCTCACGCCAGCTTGTCAGCCACAAAGGAAGACACACTTCTGGGTGGCTGGTCTGGTCAAGCTCGGAAATGACACACACACACACACACACACACACACACACACACACACACACACACACACACACACACACACACACACACACACACACACACACACACACACACACACACACACACACACACACACACACACACACACACACACACACACACACACACACACACACACCATTCTTCTTCAATTACAGCATTTAGCTGAGATGAACCTTGTAAGAGAGCTAAAAGGCAGAGAGGACAATGATCTGAAGTTAGGTTTGTTTTCTATGTACTTTAACTATTGATTCTCCTCTTATCTTCATTTGTTTTAATACCCCCTTGTTCTCCCCTCCCTGTATGAAGGTCTGTCTGTTGATGTCTGTTGATGTTGCACCAACTGCAGCACACTTTACCAGCCATAACACTGCAAACATGCTCATGAACAACAAAGACGTCATGTTTCCTCACCTAAAAACAAGCTGTGGAAGGACCTGTCACTGGCAGACATGAAAGTGTGTGATTTGCTGTAGAAATATGTTGTGTGAGCTTTCACCAGGAACACATCCTAGAGTGACTGGTCCAGTGTGGAATTTGGAGTCAAGAGGTCCCATGATATGGGAGCTATTGAAAAAATGTAGACTTTTCAAAAACTGCAGCATTGTAATCGACAATGCTGCATTGACTTGGATTCCCCTGGTCACACTGCATGGAAGCTGTCATTTATTTCAAATGATCACATGACAAACACTATATCTGTTAAATCTCAGCATGCTGGCACCTCGCTGTGAGCATTTTCTACTCTTCCTTAAGATAATAGTCAGTTGTTTTAGAGAAAAGTATCTGTCTAGAATAGATGCTTGAATACTTTTTTGCATTTAAGAAATAGTTTGGCCTTGAAGTTGGTTACGAGGTGGAAGCTGGACTCTATCCCCCTCCTACCCCCTTCATGCGGAGCAAGTGAACATGAGAAGCACGTTCATCATCCAAGACTGACCCCCACATAAAAACTGTAAATGTAACAACCACCGTAGATTTTCATCGTATGAACCTACTCTGGATTTGCACTTAAAGACATTATTATGTTTTAATAATCACTTATAAAATGAAACAGCCAACTATATTGTTGATATTATATTTCATACTGTTATTTGCATTCTTTATTCTTATTTATCCTTTTGAGATTTTGTACCTGTCCTATCCTGTATTTAAACTTTAATCCTGTTTCTGCTTTAACACCTGCATTCCCTTACGGGGATCAATAAAGGTTTATCTTATGTCTCCTCACCTTAAATTGATAAAAGAGTTGCAAACCTAGGAGTATCTGAAGTTTCTTATTAATCCCTTTCCCCCCCTAAATGAATACACCCAACCGTAACCATTTCCAGAAAGCAATACCAAAATCTAATTTGGTTGATTTAGTGACTCAGCAGGTGCTTTACCAAAAGGGGCACTGAAACAGTTAATTCAGGAAGTGAGCAGGTCATGACATCATTTCCTCCACTGCCAGTACAGGAAGCAGGAATACAGCTTTCCAGTTTCCGCTCTGGTTCAGATCACGTTTGACTTTTCCTCCAAAAATGTCATTTTGACAGACACAACACCCAAAGGAGCCAAATACAAATAACTTTGACTGGATAGGTAGAATTTTGTAGAAGGTATCTTGTTGAAAAAGTGCTATAAAAACACACAGTAGAGTTTGTCTCCGACATGAGAATAACAAATGTTTTAGTATAGGTCATTAAAGAATGCCTTAAAAAAGTCCCAGTATAGTATGTCGAAAAAAGACAAGAATTATCATAAAATGTCATAAAAAGTAATAGTATAACAACAAATGTATTTAAAAACATATTCAAGTCATCAAAACATCAAAGTACTGTATGTCATAAATAATTAAATCAGATAATGCCAGAAACTGTACATGTATTTTCCAAATCATGAAAAATGTGTGATATTTTATATGGAATATACATGGCAAAATGTAAAGATAATGAGATGTATATTACAAATATATTTAAATGAGATGTATCCAAACAAATTGGGACACCCATACGAACTCTTATTGAATAAATATAGTCCAGAGATCCACATAAGAATTGGTAGAACTAAAAGGTCTGCTTCCAAATATAGATGAGATGCAATCTGTTTTTTGGGCAGCAGAATAAACTCCAGCGCAGTAGCTGCTTCTGAGATGGAAGGTCAAGAGAGCGAGCTAAAACCACTTGGTAGCCCACAGATATTGATTTCTCCCACAGCAATCGTACTGCAGGAAAACATCTGGGGATGCTTCTGTGTGTTTTAAATCTACTTTGTTTTACACGATATCTGGCCTCTGTCCCCCTCGGACCAAACCATACATTCTGCAGCACTCTCCTCTAGTTTCTTTGTGTGCTGAACAAACACAGCAAGACTCTCACAGCAGACGGAGGGCACAAACACAAAAATAAAGGTCTAAAAAACACTGTGAGCCATCAGACAACTGAAGATGCTTGAACACAGGATGTGCTGGCACATGGGTTGGTTTGTGGGAGAGTGTGTGGTGAGTGTGTGAGCAGTTTATTAATGCCAGTGTCCTCCCTCTTCTTCTTTGGTTCGTCATCATGGCAAGCCGAGATGCAGCCGGCTTTTGTCTGGCTAAAACAATGGATGCTTCTGAATCAGAGTGGACACACACACACATACGCACACGCACAGGCAGGCAGGCAGTACTGATGTTTTCAACATACTATACAATAACATGATTTTTTTCCGACATACTATACCATCTTGTTGTTCCTCATATTTTCGACATACTCACTTTGTCTTTTTTAATAAAAAGGGACATTGGATAATATGCTTTTTTTTATTTCTTCTGATATTTCTCTGATATTTTTGACTATACTTTGTCATTGTTTCTCGTATTTTCCACATAATAAACTAAGTATTTTTATTTTACATTTTTCAACATGTATCGGTGCTTTTCCTTTTTATTTGTTCGACATACTATACAATGTTGTTCACTCTGATATTTTTTACATTTACCATGCACATTTTTCTGATATTTTCGTCAAACTAAACTATACTATTTTTTCTCATTTTATCAACATACTATACTATATCGATTTTTCTCATATTTTCGACATACTATATTGTAGTGTATCTCTTTTCCCCAAAAATCGACATAAATTAAAACATTCTACATCAATCCATTTAGACTTTATCACTCAGACTCCTTTTTTGACTATTAACTTCCCCCTTATTGTGTCTCTTTTCTCTCAGACAAATAACATGCTGTTGTAATGTGATCTGATTTTATGCTGGCACCACGGCTACTGTCTCTCACCAGTTTGGGCTCCAGCAGCTCAGCCAGCGAGACTTTCCTCCTCAGGGCTAACGTTCAACTGTCTGTCCCCACTGCACAGAGCCAAATGAACCGTGGTGCTAATTGTCAGTCGGGGCTGGCTCTGTCTTTCTTCCACTATTTGCCTTTATTCCTCAATAGGCTTCTCCCACACTGTGTCAAGATCCAGCCATTTCTGTATATATATATGTTCTCTCACTTCATCTCCTCCTACATTTCTTCCCACATTCTTTATCCCTCCCTCTCTTCTTCCACTACAGCTGCTGAATCTTTCTTTACGCTCTTTTTGCTGCATGGGTTGCTCTTATACTGTATATACTAGTGACAATGGGTAATATCTTCCCTATCGTCCCCGTTTGTAGTGTGGTTAAAATAAGCTTACACGTTGTGATAGACGAAACGAAACAATCATCATTAATCCATCTCTGTCAAGGACACAACTGAGCAAAAGAAAACAAAGCTTCTCAGTGTTGATGGAGAATATTTAAATAAAGTGCGGTTCATACTGTGAAATGGATTTAAATACTCTGACGCTTGGGATTATGTTGATTGATGTGGGCGAGTGATGAAGGACTCCGTATAGGCTCTAGAGACGGGGTCCTCAGTGGGATGGCAACCCCGGCACGGAGATCTTCCGTTGGGACGCCCCGCAGTCGAGGAGCCCCAGGCATGTGTCAGGGCCAACCAAAGGCAAATCACCGGCCAAGGACGTGCTGCTGTTACAATTCTGAAGTGTGCTCTGTTTAATGTGTGACCATGTAAAGGCGAGGACATGTAAATGAGCAGTTTCAGTGTGCACATGTATGAATTGTTAGTTTAATGGCCTACTGGGGTGCTAGGATTAGTTACGCAGTCAATCTGTTAATGGCAGAGGAAGCAGCGTGTGCACCATTGTTTCCTTTGTGATGTCTGAATATCTTTATGATGCCACGCCGACGGCCATGTGATGGTGCTGACAAGTGAGCAGACAGAAAAACACACCAGTTTGATTCTTCATATCATTTTTTTCCTGTTAGTTTATTTTTTTCAGTTGCTTAGAAAAACAAAACAAACAAGAGCTCACAAGATGACCCACTATTGCCAATCTACAGCTTTTCAATATTCATGAGAATATGCAAATGAAGGGGTGTCTCATTCAATCGTCGAGTAAGTCATGTGACCCGAGCTGAGGGGTCTAAGGGCACGCGGGGTGTGGGGGGGGGCTCCAGAGCCACAGACGAGGGGGGCGATCACCACCTGCCCCCAGCTGCTGTGAGAGCCAGTCGCTCTTTGCATAATGAAAACTCACCGTGGGTCTTTTTTTCATTTGCTAAAACACGGTAATACCACACTTACACAGCAAGCTGGGTATCACAACGGTTTCATGTCTTGAAAAAACCCACCAGATGGGAAATATATATAAATGAGCTAAATATAATTTAAATAGAAACCTAGAACCAAAACAAAGACAACAAAATAAAAACAATAAAACAAAAAACTCCTTAAGCAGACACACACTTACAGACGATTAGGCTGCACCTCAGAAAAACAATTTTGAGCATTATTCACCTTTCTAACTCATCTTCGGGGTTGTGTTTCTACCACACAGGATCTTAATTCTTGATGCAAGACAGAGAAAATTATATAAAAAAACACTTAAAACTGCCCACAGATTCAATGGGGAACCAAGTATGGGTGTGTGTGTGTGTGTGTGTGTGTGTGTGTGTGTGTGTGTGTGTGTGTGTGTGTGTGTGTCTGCGCGTGTGTGTCGACTCCCAAAACAAAGAGCTATTTCCTGAAACAAATGCATGGAAATGCCAAACTCTAGACACACAACCACAGTCTTCCTGTGTGTAACATCTCGGTTGCACTGTCCTCCTTGATCCCAATGGTTTTAAATACTTGTAAATATACTGTAAGCAGATTATATATAAAGCCCATTTACAAATGGTACATGATTGGCTTGGTACGTCGATATCATAATTCACACAGTAGCTGGAATAAGGGTCACATAAGACTAGCTAATGAGGTCATACAACAACATTTCTTCTTTTCCTCAATGTCATCTTCAAATACACATGTTAAGTCATTTTCCTGGAAATCAAAGCAAATACAGTCAATGTTAAACACTTGCAAAATGTCCACTGCAAAGAATGGCTTGAGTAGGGGAATCTTTTTTTGAAAGAAGCATTTCACTTCTCTCTGTGCCATGCTCTTTTTAGTGTTTGGACATCATTTTTTTTTCTCTTCAACTGATTTTTTCTTCAGCAACGGTTTGTATAAGTCAAACTTTTTTCCCCCAGCATGCCCTCTGCTGAACACGAGAGCTCCTATAAAGATGGATAAACGACAAGGCCACTAGTCCATTAAAACATACTACAATCCCTCCCGATGCTGAACCCATTCGTCTCTACTGAGATCTCAATATGAATCCATGAGCACTGATCCCAATTCAAACTTTTGCCTCTTTTTGAATGAAAAAGCAAAAACAGTGCAAACAAATCAAATCTGTGCAATAAGGCCTACCGCTACTATCTCGTACATACATTTCATCGTAAAAACAAGACTTTACAAAAACACTAAATGATTAAAAAAATAATATAACAACAATATCAAAGATGTGGTGAACAAAGCATGTACATGCACGGCTACACAGAGTGGAAGAGGCCGTTCTCTGTAGGACCAAACAAAAGAAATATCAGACAGCAGTGTTTTTGATNTGTCTGCAGGTCTTGTGTCTGAAGTGCAGCCACGAAGGCTCTGACACACACACACACACACACACACACACACATGTGTGTGTGTGTGTGTGTGTGTGTGTGTGTGTGTGTGTGTGTGTGTGTGTGTGTGTCAGAGCCTTCGTGGCTGCACTTCAGACACAAGACCTGCAGACAAAGCACCATTCATCAAGCCTTTCAGCCGATCGCGAGGCCTCTCTTGGAGACACTGGGGCCGACGCCGAGATTGGTGGCACCGAGCGCTACAATGGTGACATTATTCGGCGTCAGCACAACTATAGGACACGCTTCTTAGAAGAATGACTCAAGGCTCCAGCTCAAAATACTGGAAACACACACACACACACACACACACAAACAGACGTGCATGAGCGTTGGATGTGTTTGTGAATCGATGGTGTGTGTGTGTGTGTGTGTGTGGTAGAAATTCGCTGTAACAAAGTTAGACATTGCTGCTCGGAAACTCTTCAGCAGTCGTGATGGTGAAGCTTGTTTCTCTTCCCAGTAGCAGTAGGTGTTTAGAGGCATGTTGTCTTGGTAACGGCATATTTCCCATCACACTCAAGGTGATCTGTTTGGATTCTCACCTCTTTGCAAATTCCCGCAAACACTCATTGTTATTTTATGGCGCGTCGGTGGAGAGCACATGGTACGACTCCCCGGCCATTCACTGCCTTTCAAAATGCTGAGGTAGCGAAGGTAACGCTTCACAAAGAGGCTAACGAAATGCCAGGAAGCTGGTGAGAGACATCACAAAAGGACAAAAACACCGAACATTTGGATGTTTGTTGATGGGCAAACATCCTGAGAAAAGACAACCAATACAAATATTTTTAATTATTTGTGTTGACTTGTCCGTACATTTTAAAGTGTGTGGATAGCCTTCCTGTTTGATGTGTCGCTAACAACACAAACTAATTGGTCTGTAATTGCTTTGGAAAATTGTCAATTACTTTTTATCGATCAATATAAAGTGTGAAGCCCCATAAGGGGAATATCGCATGCATTAACAAACCTCTAAGACAATCAGTAAGACTTCATTGATGTTTTTTAACCGATGTGTTTATTATTGATACAGTGCTGCTACGCTATTTAAGGAGACATATTATTGGACTTGATTGCTTTTCAACATTTGTACTTCACCAAGACAGATTGATTCAATAATTGATCGGTCACTATAAGTACGACCATTACTCTTCTATATAAAATCTCCTCCGGCGTGTGTTTTGTCTTCTTATAATGGCTAGTGCTATTGATCTAAATTATTAATATGGCTCACATCTTACACATGTGCATTTTAACACTAAGATCCAGGCATGTGTTGAGCGGGGGGGATGGTTAAGAAGGCCAGACGACGAGGGATGAAGGAATATTGATGAATTCTTCTAAATAAATAATAGCAGACATCAGACATGTAAACTCCCGATCTCCATGAGTGAGAGAAGGAGAAACAAGGACTGCTTACTTTCATCTGTGTGGTTCTTTAATCCACCTCTTCCTCCGGTGTGTGTTTACAGTGCAGTTTAACGTGTGTGTGGAGTCACATCCTGGCCAGTAATTAAACTCTAGTTTGTCTTAACACTCACCTCAGAGCCAAGGGAAACACCAACGTGTCAGAATTAACATACAGGTGTAAAAACCTGTTTTGCCCTTTGAGCGCAGGCTTGGCTGATACATCCATGTCACAGATATCTCAAACTGCAGGCTTATTAACAGAGGCAGAGCTGTAGCTGAGTGTGTATTTAAAAGTAAGCTGACTGAGAGGTGACCTCAAAGAAAAAGAATACCAGATGCAGAAGCAGGTAAATCAAGTGCCACTATTTATTTTTCTATGTAAATAGGAACTTACTGCTGGTTTTTCGGCCATTAACTATAATATGTGCTTACTTAACATCTCTGTCCAACATTTTTGAAAGCTTGTGTTTTTATGGATTTCTTACCTTTCAGGCAGAGACTAAGACTAAATCTACGGCAGCAAAACTACTACTTTCATAATCAATTTAATCAGTCTTTCAAGAAAAATACTAAAAGTGTTCTAGTTGCAGCTTCTCCAAATGTCAGGGCAGCTCTTCTCACTTGTATATCATTGTATATTTTTGGGATCCGAACAGGTTGAATCATCATACACTTAAAGAAATGGGGCTGAACATGTGTAGCATTATCTGATGAAAATCATTGATGAATTAATTAAGAAAGTAACTGGAAAATGTATACATAATTAAAATAATGGCTCATGAATGTTCATTGTATCTTGTATGCAAAAGTCTGGAAAGTAGGAATTATTGTTCAAATGTACAATATACATCTGGCAGAATTGCAAAGCATGCGTGTGGTGTAGTTTAAACGAAAAAAAACTTGTGATACCATAGATCTATTCCATGTCTGGTCTATTACATAAACCAATAAACCAAAAAATATAGTTTCGTATTTTCTATCTGCATCACGTTTCTTCAAATGGGACTCTTTAACATGATCTCTAAGGTTTTAAAGTTGTATGCAGGGCATCAACTTTGAGCTTGTATCAAATACAACCAAATGTAATCACAGAGAGCAAAGATGGCGCCCAAAGTCAGACTAATGGGAGGGATCTATTTACGATGTTTCAGACGAGCTTAGAGATGCTGCCTCCTGGAGGTTAGGTTTCCAGAAGTTGGTTACGAGGAGAGCAAATGGTGGAGGAGGGTGAGGGGAGAGAAGATTGAGTTAAAAAAAGATGTAAGGCGTAAGATTGAGATATGAGAGAACCCATAATAACAGAAAACGACAAGATGGAGACAGGCGTGATAGAGAAAGAGGGGACAACCGTTAAGTTGGTAGACACTTTTCGCGCCTTTCTTCACTGTCTATCACCCTCACAAACACTGAGCAGAAAACACCAACCGTACATTTGCAAAACAGTCATATACTCCTTCCTTGCAAGATGATCACTGGAGCATGTGTGTGTTTGTGTCTGTCTCCTTGCATTATCAGCCCTGGTGTGCCCTGCGGCTTCCTGTTGATGAGCAAGACAAGGACTGTGAAGCAGAATGCCAGAGACACGCTGGATGAACTGTTAACTTCCTCAACCCACCCCCATTCGTCTCACCCACTCCTGCACTCTGCTCTTTGTCCCGGCCTCTCTCCCCTATCTCTCTCTCGACACTCTCCCCCCCCTCTCTGCCTCCCATTCAGCCTCTGTCCTCTCAGTCGCTGCCTTTGACCTCGGCACCAGTATAAAAGCTAACCTTATACGTCAGAGGAAGGTCACTTGCACACAGGGAGGTCAAGGAGAGGTTGCCTTCGTGCCCCGGGGCGATGCTTCTGTCCCAGAGGACTGTGGGCTATGTGACGAGAACGAGGTTGGGGGGGGTTCCCATTTGCCCTCAGGGGATGTGCATACTCAGCAATACAGCTGTATGCTTTTTAAGAGTTATTATTATGCTGAATATGGATCTACCGTAAGATCATTCATATATTTGAAAGAAATTAGATTTTTGTGATCAGTTTAAGGCATGAATGCTAGAAATATCGCTTTAGATTCATTTGCAGCAGATGTGTTCACTGTTTATTGTAATTTATAGCCTCTATATCCAAATACAAAAATGCTAGTAGTCTTTTCTTCCCACAGGGATAGTTCCTACTTTATCTACATACATACCACGTCTTGTCGTGACCGTTTAATATTTCTCATAGAAAAATCATCCTTCCTTATTCGTAATGTTTTCTATTCTCAATCTCTTACGTCTCTGGTGTGTGTGTGTGTGTGTGTGTGTGTGTGTGTGTGTGTGTGTGTGTGTGTGTGTGTGTGTGTGTGTGTGTGTGTGTGTGTGTGTGTGTGTGTGTGTGTACCCATTGATTGTCTGCCTCCTACAAGCTGATCCGTCTTCCTCAGAGCAACGTGACAGGTCCCTCTGTGTCTCACAATAGACAGACAACCCCCCCCCCACACACACACACACACACACACACACATACACGTGCGCACACACATACAGTCACACTTACCATACAGCCAGATGGGCTTGTGTCCCCCATCGCCAGACAAATTAAGTTTGGGCCCCCAGATTAATATTCAGGCAAAGCACTGGCTCTATATAATTGAATCATGGTGCCATGAGTGTACAACAGGGGCTACTTTAGATGCAGCTATCATGTGCACACTCCCACACACACACGCGCACACACTTCAACACTTGGCTGCCAGCTGCGCTCACTATCTGCTGTCTGGGGTGCAGGACATGAATACAGAGTCACCACTCTGTGCGCCACACATTGTTTTTATGGTGGATTTTACATGTAATGCTCTATACCACTCATATTCCGCCGCTACATTCAGAAGAAAAGAGGGTAAACATACACATTATTTCCTTACCATCTTTAAGTGTCATCTTCAGGCATGCCACTCAAAATGTATATAGAAAAATAACAAAATCAAAACAATCCATGTTGGGACAGCTCATTAAAGTAAGAGTGATAAATTAATCAGTGCCGTTAAAATGGTTTGTACACCAAAATGCAGTGACAGTTTACTTTGAGTCATAACTTCTCAAACTTTCATACTTTGAAAAAGGTTTATCATTATATGTGACATTTTAAATGTTTAAGAGGTCAAGAAACATACACTGGTGTTTAGAAAGAAAGGACTACCAGCTGATCATCATATAATCCATTGGGGTTGGGCTAAACTGCCTTTCTCTGGCAGGTGGTTATTCTTTCAGCCACTTCTCTGCTGGCATCCACATTTTAGCAGCTGACATATTCATTATCTTATAGTCAATAATCTTATATTGACTGTCATTATGTGAAGAGGCTCCACTGCTGAGTACCACTGTGATAAACACAAAAAAATGCTTTTGTAGCAAATGGTTCAAACCTATTTCTTGTTGCATTGTAGCTTAACATGTTAAGCTTCTTGAGTTAATGTTTGAGCATTAATACTGCAAATGTGCCACCTCAGTAAAAAATAAAATAAACCAAACTAAAAAAATTCCCTTGAACCTGGGATATGTTCATGTATGCTGTGTATAGTCAGCGTATGCTATAGGTAAGAGCTATCAAATATTTAAGTATCCTTTTGATAAGGATTTCTTTTTGATTAAATATGCTTTCTGAATGAAAGTTTCATATCGGTATTTTTTTGTCTCCAACAAAAGTGATATGTAGTGATATTCTTAGTGATGTAAACAACATGTAAAGCTTGATTATCTTCAACATTATCTCTTTACTTGAAAGGATACCGTTTGTTTATCTGTGAAAACAACAGTGTTGAAAATCCCCAATGGTTCACTAGCTCAGACACATGCTTGTTTTAATATCTAACTGGGAGGATTAGCTTGCCCCCTTAGCGAAAACCAATTTGGTATCATAGGGAACAACCAGGTGCTTCAGGGAAATGCAATTGGATTTTCACATACAGTCTGTCACCCAGTCATGTGAGCCAGGTTTTAAAGGAAAGACGATAAAAAAAGGCTTTCTTGAATAAAAGAAAAGGTCATCTTTATTTAAACAATCCTGTTGATATTGGAAAATCCCAGTTGTACTATAATGGCATAGCACAACGGTGCATTCATGTGCTCTTTGGATGGTTACATTTCCAAAGTACAGAAGTATATCTTTGGACTTCAGTGTGTTTCCAAGCTTTACGTTGTAATGTGGAAACAACGTGGACGCTAAGTGTTGTACTTTACTGCTCGGAGTGATAAAACAACTTGAGGGGTTGTTTTGCGTAAATGTTCACAGTCGGGCACACGTTTTTCGGATTATTCTGACATCACGTGACCGCAGCACAAATGGCCTAAACAGCTCAAATGGCCTAAACAGCTCAAATCTCACAATTGTAACAAAAGCGAAACACCATTTGTGCATCTGTCCCCTGGTTCGGAGGTGCTTCAAAATTAAATGGGTTATTCTTTGCGGATGCCACCCTTCCACCATGTGACATGAAAACTGGGCCAGTGTTTTTTTTCGCAAGATAGACAGACCAAATCAACTCGAAAAACAAAACCTCCTTGGTCGAGGTAATTATACTCATATTATAAACTCATTTATTAATGATTTGGTCTAACATTTTCCCAAAAAGAGACTTTTGGAGATACAAGATATTGTTCCTAATAATAGAACATAGTGCTAGTCTGCTCAGCTAGCTGCTAGCCTGCCCACACACGCATGCGCACACACACACGCACACACACACACACGCACACACACATGCACACTCACACCTACAGAGTCTCCTCTGCTTCCTGTTCTCTCACAGGCTGTCGCCCTCACAAGTTGTGGTGCAGAGAGGAGGAGGTGACATGGACACACCCGCACACACACTCACCACTTCATTTCTCACCAGGCTTTTTCTGTCGCTCCCACACCACCCCCTCCTCCTCCTCCTCCTCCCCTCTTGTCTCTCACAATCTCACACTCACACTCAGGGTTCAGTTCTGGGTGAGCTGGCACAGTCGCCACATATTGGGTTTTGTGCTGACTATATATCTTGCTGATTTCTACATTTGTTTTCATCAGTGCTGGCATATTTCCTTTGGGCTTGACATAATGTAAGAGTCAACACTGTTTCGTTTTTTTTTTTCCATGTACGACTGCAATAGATACCATTTTCTTTGTCTATTTCCCGAACAAAAACATATCTAGTGAAAATACATTGCATCAATGGAGGCCTGTGGTGCAGTGGACTAGTGCGTTGGTGTTCAAATCAGGGGAGCACAGGTTCAAACCCCACTGCAGTCAGCATGTCGTTGTGTCTCTGGGCAAGACACTTCACCCCAAATTGCTCCTGTGGGGATTGCCCACATTATTGAGTATGTAAGTCGCTGTGGATAAAAGCGTCTAACATGTAAAATGTAATCAATAAATAGCAATGAATACCCATCTGCACCTTTTATGTAATCTCATTGCTCCTCTTGACATCTCTTTTGCTAAAATGAGCAGAGAGTGCACAGGAGTCGAGTGAAGGTACCAATCAGTGTCGTTTTGGCACAAACAACGGCTTTACTCCTCCAACTATTTCAACCCAGTCTCAGCAGAGACAGTCAGACATGCTAACCAAAGCTGTGAAAACAGCTTTACTAAGCAAAGATGCCCTACAAAATCACATCAATGCTTCGCTTTGTCAGTTTGATGTAGATTCTCAAACCCTTTGACAGGACTACATACACATCAGTGGGTGATTAAGGCCATAATGCCAGTGAGGCTGAGTCTGTTCTATGGTAGAGCTGTATCTGTTGTCCACAGCTGTTTCTATGCTGTGTGAGACTCATCACTTCCAGGTGATTAAATCCCCACAGTCATCTTATCTGAAGGCAGCAGGACAGGTAAGTGCACTCCACTGGCAGCCGTTTATTTGAGGGATGTGCTGCACATTCTCAAAGAGCTGGGCCAATTATACACACTACTTCCTGTGTGGGTGCCTTGGTTACATTTAGACAAATCAGAACCAGACTTAACTTCTCAATGTTTGTCCAAACTAAATTGGTTGTCTTGGGTCTGTATGCTTACAGGTCATAGAAATTATAGAAGATACATAGGCACAAAATAAGATTTTATAGGGGTACAAAGATATACATGCCAAATGGATCTTGAAACTAATAATTTGTGTTGGGCTTTTCCAGGCCAGCATTGACATATCATCCCCTTTTCAGAACAAACACTTAATCATTTACACATTGAGCAGTTATTGAGCAAAAATAGTATTTGTTTGGAATTGTGTTATGGCAACTAGAGTCCACTTTTGGGAGAATTCTCAGTGCAGAATGGCGTTGTTGATGGCGTTTTTTTATCGCGGCTGAACTAAAACCAACGGAAAATGAACATAAAAGAGTGAAGAAGAGGGTTCATTTACACAAAGACGGCTAACTAAAATTATTATGAGGGACTTCTGCCAATGCCAAAATCTTCAGACCAATTCAAGTAACGCCAGGAGACTTGCTAGTTTTTTACCCAACTACAACCTGTAATCTTCATGTCGTGCCTGCTGCACGCTCCACCCATGTGCCATCCCTCACCTGAACCAAACAAAGTACTAATATTAATGAGAATACATCTGACACAGACAATGTCTTGTGGTGTGCTACATGTGTTAAAGTCATAAAGTGGATAATGTGCGGACCTGATTCTCGATACTGTCCACAGTTAATATTAGAAAAAGGCGTATGCAAGTTCCTATCTCCATTTCCATTATAGATGCCACACACATCAAAGCACAAATGTATTCCATATATGTATTAACTCACAACACACATAAACTAGCTGGAGAAGAGAAACAGAGGAGCCTCCGTCGCCCCAGACTCAACCCCTCTCCACGGCACAGAGCTTTTTCTACTGTACTGTCCCAGATGAGGGTATTAGCAGAATGAATAATTAGGCCAGATGTCCTGTTCTGGGCCAGCATGCCCAGCCACTTCCCCAGAGTTCCCTGCAGTCACACAGATGGGAGTCCTCGTGAGAGGCGAGCAGAGGGCGGTCAAAGGAGAAGCGAAGAGAGGTGCAGATGTGATGTTGTCATGGCCACACACACCACAAACGGGGAAACATCATCAAAGAGAAGACCTAGATATCACTGCAAGCCCCTGCAGTCGTGCTTTTCAATGTCTGAAACACTTAGCAAAGGAGAGAGAGAGAGAGAGAGAGAGAGAGACAGAGAGAGAGAGTGACACACAACACATCTTTCCAACACTAATGCAGCAGGGACAGTGGCGGCTCTGTTGAAAAGCACATGAAGCCCCAAGGCAGCTCTCTGGTCCTTCGTAATCTTTTTCAAATCTCATTCCTTAATGCTCACTCACACCCAAACACCCATCTGAAATGTTCCAAAAAAGAGGCAGACCAGCCGCCTGGATGACTGGATGGAGGGCTGGATGACTAACTGGCCAGTTAATTGACTGGGTGAGTGAAATCCATGTTGTGAACTGGATGTGCTTTTCAGCTCCACTAACAGTACACTGGTTCAGTAAGAGTTCAGCATGCCACAGTAAATGGTGAGGGATTTGAGTGTGGCTCAGCTGGTCGGACAGAAGGCAACACAAGCCCCGGATTAAGAAAAAAAAAGGAAATTCCATTCCCTTTGCCCATTATTAATCAGATCAACATACAAGCAGTTAAAAAGCTAAACCAACGGGAGAGCCAGCCAACACAGTTTGATTTTATGAAGGTGTAACAGCAAGTCTTCTGTTTCTTTTTCAACAGTCACACAGAGGCACAAACACACACTCACACGGCCTCGCTGTATGTGGCCTTCTCTCCTTCACCTTTCAAGGCTTCACTGGGATTTTCTTTTCCCTTAATATAACCTACATGCATGCATGCACATTTACATTGACACACACGTCACTGTTCAGGCATGCTTCTGCTCTAGGTCCAGGGCACCTGTGAGAGGGGCGCAACGTTGAAATCAGTCCCCAGGAAAATTGGATCCCTGCACTGTTTAAATTCCACGGACTTTGAGACATGCAGTTGCTTAGCAACAGCAGAGCTGTTTCTGCATATTCCAGCTTTGACTTGGACCCAAGTTAGGGCTCTGAAATAATTCTGGTTATAGTAAATACACTTTTAAAGCATGGATCAAATAAACAACTTCAACTAAAACTAATTATTTTTGTGATTTGTCATGTTTTTATTCATATTGCACTTAGACAATATTAAAACAATTTGAAATAAAGGGAGGTTATAACAATATCTCAGAAAACATTGTTCTCATATAATGCACTCAAAATATGTGCATGCAGGAAATAAAATGGCCACCATTTACCAGCCAAATGCTGGTGAAATATGCAAGTGTCTATAAGATTCGCAACACTCACCAGCAAACAAGAAATGGTTACCTATTGGCTGGTAACATGTGAAAACTCCCTAACCATATGGCTAGTGGACCAAAAAAAGGTTTGTTGAAAACAAATGTTGCACCCGGTCTGCATTTCAAGTGTAGCCTTGCACCAATCTGTTTAACTCATTATATCATTAATCAATACTTCATACTACTTTGCTTTACAGAGCATTTATAATTTCCTAACAATACACATAATCAGAGTAAGCTGAGGAAAGTGTGCTTCAGCTCTGATGGACGAGCTGCTGTTTTGATTTCATGTCTGATGGGACTGTAAAGCTTAAAGAGCCTGTGTGTGTCTATGTGTGTGTGCTTTGTGTGTCTACTGCCCTAATCACTATAATAGCTCCTGCTGCACATCACAGTCCATCGCAGAGTGTTGTGTTTGTACGTGACTGACTAGTGTACGTAGGAGGGGGCTGCGAGTCTCACATATTTTTTTCCTGTTGTGTTATTTTCTGATTGGAGGTCCCTGCACGTATTCCTTTTCATCCAAATGTTTTCTCTTTCCTTCATCTCTCCATCATAGTCACAGGAATCAAAGAAGCTCGGTCTGGTGTGTTGCCAAATATTTGATAAGGACATTGGACCCGTGGATAAATTCCTCAGCTAACAAAGGGGATTTCATTACATGAACAGGATTAGCTGTGTGTGTGCTGTGTAGAGCGAGCACTGAATAAAGCCAAGAGTGGTCCAGTAAATTCATCATATTATCATCAACGCCGCTCACTAATCTCACCGAGTCACCCTCTGCTGTTTGAGTTCTGTGTTTGAGACGTCATGGGCTTCAGAGGTTATTTCTTACTAAACTACTGCTTTTTGGATCATGTTTTCTTGGGACTTTATTTCTACCTAGATATCTGTCAAGGCTTTGAACTTTTGAGAGCCGAACCCAACAAACTCAAACCTCCGTGCAATTTTGTATGCCAATCTTTCCGATAGTTGTTTAGACATTTTTAACAAAATCACATATGTTGAGGAGTGTTTACTGCATCATCTGGAAACAATGAATTTCTTCACAAATTGTTGTGCCAATGCATCGTGGAGGCGTTGATATATCTCTCTGAATATGTGAATACTATGGCCTGGAACATTATTTTTGCAATTATATATATAAATTAGTCAATGATAACATGACATTGAACTTGTTCATACTAATAAGTAAATTAGGAAGCTCTCTGAAATAAAACAGTTAAAACATGATTTTGGCTCATACTTGTAAGAGTTTCTTGTTTAATAAGTCCCATTTTTTCTTTTCTTTTTACTAATACCACTCTCCATCATCAGTTAACTCCTACTGTATCTTCGAGTAGCAACCTGCTACAAGGTGAGCAACTACCTTCCCATGTTTTTTATAACAAAGAAGTTATGAATTCAACAGGAAAACACATCTTCATAAATTAACTTCATCTCTGAACACAGATTATGTGATGTGAACACAAAAGATTATATCACTAACAGCACAATGCAATTTGACTCATTATCACACATTTGTCAGGTGAGACTTTTATCTATTGATTTATGTCAGTAAAACAACTATTCTTGAAGGGTTGCTCTGACAGGGCTCTGCTTGTTTGCTGTCAGACGAGAGGATCAATATCAATTTCATCTCTGTGTGCTCAGTTCAGAAACAGGTCTGAGACCTGTTTAGCCTGGCTAAGCTTTCAAAGTGGAAGCAGTCAGGGGTTCTTTTCAAAGCCCAGTTTTAATCTCAGAATTCTTATTTTTTCTACTCAAAGAGATTCAAACTAAATACATTTAAGTCAAATTATTTAATGTTGGTGCAAAAACTATTCTTAAATGGAGCATTATGATAGTAAGTTTCTATAAAACATCCTTTAAAGATCAAGCTAGTCCATGTCTTGATTCTTGTAAACATAGAAATACAGTTGGATTGTGTTTCGGTTTAGCTTTTTAGAGTAGTTCAGTTTATTTACCTTATTTGGTTTTCCAATAAAATGTCCACTTCCCTGTTTCGTGAAAACCTGTAGTAAGTAACAGTGGCAGAGCGCTGGATAGAAAAGGCTCTTAGCCTACACATCATCACGCGTATAGAGCTTGTCAGCGCACTTCTCTCTGCGTCTGTGATTGTTCTCAATAACCCCCGTTGCCCAGATGAATGATGGCAGGTCTGGATGAAAGCCATATTCTGCCTCACTTCAGCTAAAAGTCTCTCCTCAACTCTTTCCTTCAATACCATTCAATATCAGGCCTCGCTGCACAAACTAAGGAGCGATGTGTAATAGAGAGATGAAATGGTTCACGATGAAAAAGCGCCCTGTTGCGTTCGTATTATTAGCTCCATCAAGTGTGACCAAGGCAATCTAAAGTGAGGCGTTTGTCAATATGCTGTTCAAGAGCAGACACAAGACTTTGAGAGGCAACTTTCTATGTGGGTTTTTAACAGCTTCAGACTCTGATTCAGCCACATTTTTCAAAAGAAAGACAATTACTTTTTTAACTAAACTTACCAATATATCAACGCAACACTTGCAAGAAAGCACTGGTTGATTTGTAACTTAAAACTATAAAGAAGCACAACGTTGAAAGCGATTCTCACAAATAAAAATCTTGTTATTCTTTGGGGGAACATATTTATTTCTGATTCCGTAGCTTGATTTCAAAAACAATATCTCTATCTACTGTCTGTATAGCACAGTGCATACAGAACGACTAAATCAAACTGTCTTTTCTCTCTTTGGTATATGTTTTTAACAAACAGTGTCTGCCTGGTGGTTATTCTTTTCCTCGATATCTTGATTTTCTTTCTGCCAGTCTCTTTCGGCCTGAGTGTGTTTGTTTTGAGAGTACAGCTCGCCCAGTACGACATGGAAGTACGTCAGCGCTGTTGGCTCGTGCTTAGAAAAAGGCAACAGGAAGAGACCACTCAGAGAGAAAGGAGACAGGGGTAGGCGAAGGAGGAGGGAGGGAGACTGAGAGGTGATGCTCTGTACAGGACATTGATAACTTGAGGTTTTCTTTGGCCTCTCTAGAAAAGATTATTGCTCTGAACTCTCTTTGGAAAACAACAGAAGCAGTGGTTGATTGTGATTTCATATCCTTAAGGCTTGGTAAACAGAAATAAGTGAAACATTTGCCGTTTCAAACAACTGTGTTTAAGATACAAAACACTTTTAGAGTACTCCTGTTGTAAATATTTCCTGAAATGTTGTTAAAAATGAGGTATTTCTCTTTTAAAAGTGAAACATGGTAAGGCTTACTTTTGTTCTTACCGACGCTAATCTTCCAGATATTTTTTTCTAGTTTTAACCATGTGAAGCTGACAATTGAGCGGCCCGACCAAGCAAGGTAGCAGAGGCAGAACGTCCAAAATGATAACCCGGTGTGGGCATTTATTAAAATCATGTGCACATAGTTCAGAGCCTCAAACTTCGTGAACAGATCCTCTAACTGGTGGTACATCCTTTCCCACAACCCCTGCAGGTGGTGCAGGTGGGGATCTTCTCGGCTCAGATCGCCGTCGTCCACCAGACCGCCAAACTGTTTGAAACGCTACTTCATCAACAGCCTGGCCTACAACTGTACGTATTCTGTCTCTCATCTCTTCCGGGATGGACTCGTCTTCCACTTTAGGCTCCCAGACGACACACAGAGCTGACAGTGCGCCTGTCTCTTTTGACATTTCCGATCTGAAGTATGAGACGTCATGCTTTGTTTCCAGGAGGCTGCATGGAGTCGGAGGGGCCATTGTAGGGGAGGTATGAGGAGGATTTTATTTTATTTTGACATGAGATCTTCATATCGTCCTAGTTTTGTATTTAGTTTCTAGATTTGTAAACAAATCCAGAACCTTTGAAATACGTTACCACTTCACAGCACGGTGCATCATAGACAGGGGTGCACATAACCTTTTTGCCCTGGCTCTCAAAGGAGCACCTGGAGATGTTGCTTGGTCCTCATCCTTAAAATGAAATAAACTGTAACTTTTGAGGGGGTCTTGACTTTATTTGCCAGACAAACGGCACTGAACACACGTGCAGAGGTGAACACAGAACACACATGCAGAGGTGAACACAAGACAACATTAGCATGACCAGTAATCCTACAAGCTGTCATCACTACCCTCCTCCTGACTGTTCTCCTCACTGTCTTCCTCTCTGTCAGACATGGTAACTGATGATGTAGGCCTACTACTTTCTCTCTGGTTGAGTCTGCGATTAGCTGCTTGCATCCACAAGTCAACAGCTGGTTTTGGGTCGAAAGTCTCTGTTGTCATTTTAGACCAGTGGATGTAATCAAATAAGTATGTGAACATAACCAATAAGTATGCAGTATCATAACTACATATTTTATGTTTATAAAAAAACAAACCGTTTGAAAATTGGTTGAAAATGGAGCAAGCTATGGTTATTTAAATAGTAAACCATAATGTTATGAATGAGAGCACTACCTGTAGCAAGATGGCGGCCATGTGGCAACGTCAGTCTCCATTGGCCAGCAGCGCGGGTGAGTCATCTAGTGTTTATATCATAGACTGTGTATATAAAGGTTTATATATATCTATGGAAGCCGTCAGTCCATAGTGACGAAGTTACCTTCGTCACAAACCAATTAAGCGTTTGGTTTATAAGACAAATTGTGGATAACGTCCATCCAAGTTGTTAAAAGCCCAAGGTGGCTTTAACTGTCTTTAGTTGTCTCTGCCAGTTCAAAACCCTACATTTATTTAGTTTGATTGTATATAAAAAAAGCACAACATATCTATATTGGGGAGGTTAAAACGTTATGTTTCTGTCACGTTTGCATACAACAATTCTTTAAGGATTAACCAATCAAACTTAAAGAACTCACTACACCAAATCAATAAGGCTACAAAAAACCCATAATGCATCACTCTCTACAGGTGCCAGAGTCAATCTGGTACTCACTTCATTAGGGAAATAGTAACTGTTGTTGTGCCTGCATAAAGGTCTAGACTTCTGATATGATACGACCCCTACTTTTTCAAATGTAACTTCCTGAAAAGGATCATTTTACTGCCTTTAACTGTATGTATCCATGCAGATAGTTTAGTTTATTTGCTCAGGTTTTCAGAAGTTAGATTTCAGACACCAACCTGATATGAAAGAGTTCAATGGAATGCAGTGTGGCGCTCAAAGCATTGAAACGCTGAAATATTTCATGAAGAAAATTCAACAATCTCACTATTTTCTAAAGGAACTTCTTTCTTATTTTTTAGTTCAAATGAAAACTGTTCACAGCAAGGTATGTGGATGTTTTTATGTATCAAGGACGGGAAGGAGGAGTAGTTTTTGAATGTTTTAAATGTTAAGTGTCATTCGTTTGAGCAACAAGAAATGTATTCACCATCAGGGTTCACCTCCTTCCTTTTCTTAGTTTCTCAGTTTCAAATCAAATTTAACTGAATATCTTCGAGTTTTTGACTGACAAAACATTCATCAGATTGCACTTTCACCCTGCAAATTTCAATATTTCCTGAAATGTTATAGAACAATCTATTATTTGATTAATCTAGTAAATAATGAACACATAAGGAGAATAATATTTTGTTACAGACTTATCTTAGAAAGCTTGGAGAAAGGTTTGTATGGTTGGTATAATGAAGAGTCGGTAGCAGTGGAGTCTCTTTACCAAGCTCTCAGTCGAGTGCAGGATGAATAGAGGGCCGTTTCCGAGCTGTTTCTGTTCTCCTGGCATTGAGCGAGCAGATAATTAGAGTAAAAGCACTAGTTGTAGTCGTTTCTGCAATAATCCCAGGATGTTCATTCTTTCTTTTCTCTCCCTCCTTGTATCTCCTTCTCTCTGGCTTTCTACTGCCTGGATCAGCACTCCTGCTTTGATCTTGCTCTTCACATAACAAGGCCCCAGGGTCTACTGTACAAGACAGTCGAAAAAGTCCAAACTACAGAGTGTGTGTGTCGGTGCATGCACACACGTAATGTGTACGCACGTAAAGTATGTGTTGAATATCTTCTAGCTTGTGTCAGGCACTCACAACATTTTCCCTCAGGGATTAATTCTGCTCAAGGTTTTTTTCCTTTAAACGCTCACTCCACTTTTGTTAGTGGGGGATATTGCCGTCTGTTAGCGATGCTGCCTGGGTGATTATTATAATTTTTCAATTCAGTTCTGTGAATGATTAATTGGCAAGAAAGTGGGATACTCTAAAATGCTATTGCAGATGGTGATACACTTAATGCCCTTAGGTTTCATTAACTCTACAAAAGTAGCCACGATAAAGGTCAGATATTATAATAAAAATAAGTCTTTCTGTATTTTTTGCAACACTATACACAAATATTGTCATAAAGAATTTTAAAGTAAGGAAATGTCCGTTAAAAAAAAAAATGTTTATGACTAATAAGATGCGTAGGAAAAGTGGAAATGTACCAAACAAGAAGAGTGTGTTTTCCAGCATTAAAGCTGTTTCTTGTCAGATTTGTGTTTCTCTTTAAAAAATAACATCATACACCAAATCTTGTTTGCATCTCTCTCTCTCTCTCTCTCTCTCTCTCTCTCTGGTCAGACAGGATGTTTTGAGGAGGAAGACAGCGGGGTCACGGTCTGATTCAGAAAGTATGATAAAGATCAACCATTTCCTTTGCATCGTGTATGTGTATGTGTGTGTGTGTGTGTGTGTGTGTGTGTGTACTGTATATCCGCCTCCATCACAACCACAATGTTTTGTCTTTGTACTGATTTATAAAGCATGACTTATTGAAATATTAATGATAGAATAAAGCTATTATTTACATCCCATAACGCCCGTATGATGATGCCTTAAAAGTGGTGCTGTCTCATCTCAGAGAGTTGTTTTTATATACAGGAAAGCATTAAAAAGTGTTATGAACTATCACAATTAAGAAATGTTCTGTTCAAGCATATATTAGTAGTGACGCAAAAAAAATCTTCCCTTACTTATTGATCTGCTGATTATTTTCTGTAATAGCTTGTGTAACTTGCTAAAGACAGAGATGATGTCTTTAAATGTCTTGTTTAGTCTGACAAACCGTCTAAACCCCAGAGCCATTTAGTTTACCTTTACATAATAATGTATGATGGAGAAGAGCATCAAATAGAAGATTTTGCACAGTTTTAAAGCCATTAATAGCGCTGGTATCTCGGTTAAGTCTGACCCCGGCTTAGGAGATGTTAGGTACTATTAGTTAGTTTCTGCTTGAAAATAATCTTAGCAATAAACTCATTTCCAAAATATCTGCAGTTTGATTTTCTTTCAAGCTGTATTGACTAGTCTGTGAGACTGGACAGACACGTAAGGCCAGGTTTGGGTCAAAGGGTGGGGGAGGTTTTAAGGTCCCAGCCAAAGTGTCTCCTGCAGGAGGTGGTGTGTCGGCACGGAGGGATTCCCGCTCCTCTGATGTCTGGCAGTCGGTATCTGGTTACTCCTGTAGGTCTGCCATGATTACCCTCCACTCACATTCCTCAGCTCTCATTTACTCCAATCCACACAGGAATCTTACAAAGTCTGCACTACACTCAGAACAAATACACACAGACACGCACATAAACACAGGGACCAACAAACCAAACAGATCTCCAGTCAAATGTTAAACCGACTTTTAATTCAAAACATTCATCTCAAATTACCACATTGGTCGCCCCCACTACTTCAAATGTCCTCTTCCTTCTCTCCCTGTCACAAACTCTTTGTCAACGTTAATATGCAACACAACTTTGGACAACTACTTGGACTGTGGCTGAGGTTTGTGTTGCCGCTGTAGTGCTAACCTGGTTGTAAAATGCCAGAAATGCTGTAATCCACATGGAGGCGTTTGTCACCTCGCACCAAACTGTGAGGGGAGCAGCGGTGATGGTGGTTTAGCCCTCGACCTCGTCTGCAACCCTCCTGCTGGAAGGAATGATGTTACAGACGGACGACTGGGCGCCCAATCAGCTGCTCAAATTGACCCATGTTGCAAAGTTCTGCTGTGATACTGCAACGGGACATTATGTACTTTCCCAGAGAGCACCTAATTTATGACATTGGTGTTTGTACACATATCTGAGTGCTCATGTGCGTGAAGAGGAGCAGGGTATCTCTGTTGCATCCTAACTCGTGTGCATACCGTGCCTCGTATTCTGAGAGTCTTGTTGCCTCCACATGCCCCTTCCTTCCTTTTGGAAATGAATTTCCCAATGCTTTATTAAAGTCAGCCCTCCATCAGTGGGCCCGACATCAACACTGTTCCTCTGTGGGGGGGGTTTAGCCTCTGGCAGGAAGGCCCAACAGGACCGAGGACAGTGCAATTCATAATCAAGAGGAAGGCAGGGAAATGGCTCTTTTTGTGTAACGTAATTGAAAATGAAAAGCGAAAGGATATTGTAGTCGTCTCGAGCTTGTCTTACGCTGATATTGCACCTATCAATCATATTTCATAGGTTATGTTCTGTGTGTTCACTGACATTTCTCTTGATTTATCATAGTAATAATCTGCACTCTATACATATATATATAAATAGAAGGGGCATCGGAGAGGGAGCGGTATGTGATGATTTCATTTGATGCGACGTGTCTGGGAAGGTGTTAGGTATAGAATATATGAAAGAATATGGACATCCAAATGTACTATGTTTTATTCAAATGCATCTGAAGACAAAGCTCCTGTCAGAATTGTAATCATTAAAACCTATAGTGGTACAGTGTTATACATTTTCCTTGAGTATTGGTTAACAAAATAATCAACATAAAGATGTATTCTCTTTTATCCATAAGAGAAAAATCCAACGTCTGATAAAACTCAGATTGCCAAATAAATCACAAATTATTGAGCTGGACTGGGTTGTTTACATATTGGGTTATCAGCTCCACAGACTTCAAAGTCAACATTGTGAATGCCGTAGCCGCTTCAATAAACAATGAAATGTAGATATTGCATGAGGAGTCATCCTTGGGGTTATAAATGTGATAAACAGAAAGAGAACCTCTTGTTACTTCCAGCAGAGGCATACAGTATATGCCTCGGTATACTGTAAGTGATGCCTTAATCTTTAGATCAATTATCCACATTAGTGTCGACTAAAAAGCCTCTGAAAGGTGTACATAAGTTGATTAACCAATTGACATACACATTTTTGGATAATCGATTTACACTTTCTTTTCTTTGTTTTTAGTGATAACACTCGAAACATTTATGGGTTATCGCATGAGAGAAATAATTATGATTGGGATTTTTCTATACAAAGATAAAAAGAAATGATTGGCAAATGTATAGATCATAATAGAAATGGTTAGTTCCAACCCTATTGAAAATGACAAGAACACTAGTTTTTTTTCTCAATAGTTTATTGCACTAAAATCACAGTGGTCAAGAAAAAGCTTTGCCACTTCTTATGTTACTCAGTCAAAAGGTTTGTGCCAACAACATCAAAACTGACGTCCTCAAGTCTACATTATTTAACTGAGGGGATTTCTGTCGTTTTGATTATTTGACTCAACCCCCAACAGCTTTGAAGTTTACAAGAGGCTTGTTGTGCTGGCTCCAGTAACTGTACTATGCAGTGGAGTGCTGCAAAACAAACTTTAGGCTTCAAACATTCCTCCGAAATACATTAAAGATGCTGCATCCACGCTTTTCTTTTTGACTTGTGCAGTGGCACAGTAGCAGTTTGCACGGAGATGAATAAACACTGGCATCTTAACTCACCAACTCTAAACACGACTGTAAACAGTGCACAGAGAAGCAGGCGTGTGTGGGACTGATCAAAGCAGCAGATCAATATTTGGCTCAAAATTCATCACACAGGAAATGCTGGAGTTGAAAATACATTTCTATAATGACAACCAGAGAGCTGTGTTCTTGCTGCTGTCAGCTAATAGTGACGACAGTGGATATTACACAACATCCAAATCATTTAATTAACCGCAAAGCTGTTTTCCCTGAGTACCTACACAACTTTGAAATAAGAGGGCCGATTATATGTAGCAAAGATCAAAGAAATACCTATGTAGTGCGTACACATTCAGCCACTGAGTGTGTGTGTGTGTGTGTGTGTGTGTGTGTGTGTGTGTGTGTGTGTGTGTGTGTGTGTGTGTGTGTGTGTGTGTGCGCGCGCGCGTGCATGCGTGTGTGTGTGTGTTATTTTTTCTGTGTTTCATTGATGTTAGAAAAAACATGACTCCAGGCCATGCTGGGGCTAAATAAGCATAAGAATGCCAGAAGTGACTGTCCCCTGCTTCAAACCCCCAACCAACGCATCCAGCCAGTAAATGTGGCTAGACTGTCCCCACCCCACCACCTCCATAACCTCCCTTCCTGGGCCCCAGCCCCCCTCCTGATCAGGGCAGGCAGATAGATAGACAGACTGTCTTATCTCCCCCCCCCCCGGGAAGAGGAAGACTACCCCCGGGAAGAGGAAGAGGGGGATGGGGGGTCTGGCTTTGTGTCTACCGGCACGGACGAGGACTTTGTGTTGCATCCCAACATGCATGCATGCAGACACTTGTGCAGGAATACATGGAAATATATACACATGAGCAGACACACACATATACAGACCATACAATATATAGACACACAGCACGCAAAGGACAAAGCTATGGAGTCTGTTTGATCTGTATATATACACTACATATAGGATGTCTCAAACAATAACGCGGTTTAAGATGACTCACATTCCAGACTATAAGACATTATTCGAACAATCAAGAGGATGTTTACATTAGATTCAATGTCAGATGACATTGTAATTAGAAATAAATTATTCCTGAAGTGAAAAGGTCAGGACACATTCACACACAAAGGGCAGGCCAAAGCAACCCCCCCACCAACCCCACCTAGACAGGCTTGTAAGGCCCCACCTACACACCACATGTTCATCCTACCAACCCCCCAGGTCTGTGCGCGCACACACACACACACACACACACACACAGTTATATAGATCAAAACACACACTGGCAGAGGCTAGCCTGCTACTGCATGGGTGTGTTAAACCACAGACAGACCGCATGTTGGTTTGATTCTTTCTAACAACAGTTCAGCATGCAGAGGCTGATAGCGCTTCATATATTGTGGAATAAGATGGTGGAACAAACGTGGCATTTTTGTCAATATGATAATGTAAAAGCATTAAAAACATGCAGGTTAAATTAAATAAAATAGTCACATGCATGTGTACGTCACACCAGGGCCTTAACATTGCAAAATACCATCTTGGTTTGACCAACTCAGACTGCTGAAGCCTCTGGGTGCATTTTTTATACTCTAAAATGAAATGAAACATTTGGATTTTGTTCTTTTTCCTTTGAATGTGTCAGGAAAGGATGATTTCAAAGTCACTCTACAAAGAGGAATGATCGCAGCATCATATTACTTTTTTTTTTTATTATCCACGGAAATATCACAACATTATCAAAGATAGCCTACTTCTGCAATATAAACACCACGTAAGGACACAACAAGGAAGGAGGAAAAGCAATAATTAGGCTAAAATAGGCCAACTGGCTACAGACAACCACATACAGCCAACAGGTGACTGAACTGCCAATAAATGCAAACTCCAAATGGTGTCTGGGCCGTGCAGACAGCAGACAAACAAAGGACAGTAGGCTACAGTAAACCAAACAACCTCCAACATCGACAGCCACACAGCAAGTAGTTAAATACACACAGTTAAGCATCAGTAAAGCCACCAGCAAGCAAAGACAGACAGACAGGGTGGGGGAGGGTGTATTTTGACTCACCTTACTAGACGCTAATGCCCATTCTGCTGTCTTTCATGGTGGTCAATATCCAGGTGATAGTCGTGTCCCACTGCAACTCTACCGGACGTTAACGTCAAATGTCCCTAAAGGTTAAAACTAGTCTGGTGTGAGGCTGCTGCAACGTTTATTTAACTATTTATTCATTTTTTAACCAATGCAGGCCATCTTCACCTGGCTGCTTCACATGGGTAGAGTGTAATACCTCTGTTTCACCCATGTTTCACCACACACATTAAATAACAAGAGCCAGCCGTTAAGATCCAGAGGGGCACTATTGCACCAATTTGAAGAAACAGATGAAAGGCAGACCAGGAAATAATAAAAGTATGATATGGATATTAAGAATAGTTAGTCTTACTTCATGTGAGAACATTTTTAACGGTGAAATTTTTTTAACGGTGCACAGGAAGGACGTAAGCCAGACATTCCTATATGAACCTCTGCTGTTTATTATAATACTATGTAGGCTATATTACAATATTGGCCTACTTTATTCATGTGCATCACCAACCTTTACTGTGTGCTGCTTATATAATGACACGTGAATCTGATGTAAGACTCATTCACTCAGCAAATATATCTATACATGTATAAATATATGTCATTTGTGCAGCCTTCAGTACAACCTAGAAAGTTGAACTTTGTTGTGTGCCTTGCTGTTCAAATGTATTGTCCTCTTGTAATTGTCTTAGGCCTACGTGGACCCCATGAAGTGTATCTGTTGTATCTGCATCAAGCAATATTTATAATAGTTCAGTGTTAAACCATACTTCTGAAGATAATGGCTGAACATGGATTCATGCAGCAGCATGAATAATGTTTTTAACATTATTCATTTGAAATGGGAGCAGCTTATAAAATGCTCATGTGGTTTTCTTAGAAGCTGCTCAGTAATACAGCTTTAATGTGTAATCGAATGTCTTTGCTGACTAGACAGCTGGTTAAATCTGTAATAGTTTTAATGGAATATTGCCCAGGCAAAAATAGGGTCACCCTGTCTGAGGGAAGTCATGGATATTACCCATTCCCCTCTCTAATACACACACAGACACAAACACAGACACACACACAGACACAGAAACACACACAGACACAGACACACACACAGACACAGACACAAACACAGACACACACACACACACACACACACACACACACACACACACACACACACACACACACACACACACACACACACACACACACACACACACACACACACACACACGTTGTATTAGCAGGGTTAGGGATTATTGTTGCAGGGCAAACAGGCAGCCATGAGTTTAAAGTGCACGATGTCAAGGAACAGGGTCCTACAGTGTGGCACCACCCGCCTGTGGGGTATTCTGATGTTCACGGTACAATTTCCCACTGTTTGTTTAAGTTTTCTTTCATGTTTATATTGTATTTACAATGATACAATTGTGCATTCGCTGAGCACAGTCAATCATAAAACTGGAGGGAAAAAATACAAATATGTGTTCTTGAGCAAGTGTTTATTAACTCAAGAGGCTTTTAATCCTCACAAATCAACTCTGTTGTATTTATCAGCACGGATTTATGTTTATTATTCCAAGTGTGCATTGTCAAATATGTCAACCAATACAATTCAAATATTTATGTATAAACATTTTGCTTTTTTCAGTAACAATTTGGTGATTACTGAATATGCAAGCAATAAACTAAGTGAATTGTGCTTGAAAACATTGATTAGGGTCATGAAAATTGATGTTTTTTTGTAAATTGCTATTAAACTCTTTCATAAGAAGGCTTGAAGGGAAAGGGAGGAAGTACACATCATGCATGCTCCATTTCAGTCCTGCCTCCACAACTGAGTCACTGGAGCTAAATATGTTATTTTGTCTCTCATATTCTAAATAAAATCCCAGGTTTTTCCAAGCGCTGTTGAACAGAGCGGAGGATGGGGTTGGATGGCGTGGAAAGTGGGTCTTGTGAATGTAGGTCTTTGAGACAGTGGGTGTGGGTAAAGCAGGCTTACAGTAGTAATCCTCTTCACAGACACCCATCTGACTAGCAACAGGACGCGGTCCAGACAGACACATGCACGCACACGCACACACACACACACACAGAGAGGTTTTAGAAGGGAATCTATTTAGCTTTGTCTTGTTTTTGGAAACACAATAGGTCATAAATAGGCCATCGTCCCTAATCACATATTCAGGCCATTCATCGGATATCTAAGATGTCTCAATGAAGTTGTAATATTCCACTATAATCTCCAGTACGTGCTCATATCCTCAGGTGTGGCATGGAATAATTTTTGTGGTGACTTTTTATGATACATTCCTTTTGTCTTTATCAGTCATTCAAATAAAGAGGCTCCTTCAGGAAGCTGGACTCTCTGTTGACTTTATTGGTTCCTGAAATGTGTCATTAATACTTCCTGGCTGTGATTTCATTTTTCGGTTAATGACAGAGAGGAAGAGGGACATTCGTCTGAAAATAACTCAGAAAAAACAGACAATTGCAAAAGGCCTAATGAGCCTTTAAGGATAGGGACAGAGAGTTATGACTGTCACTGTCTGACTCATTTTGTCTCACAGGGAAATGCTTTTACAAACCACAACATGGTAACTTCGGTGACACAAATTTAAGCCGATGTTGACTTTGGTATTAATAAAAAATCAATTAGAAGGGCTTTAGGTAAATACTACCATTTCGATTATGCACATAACCAAAAGAAAACATTGACAAATTGAATTAAACTCCCAAAAAAACACTAAAGAAATCCTACGATAAAGAGAATGGACCAGAAATGTTATTTGTGTTTTTTTTTTATTTTGGCATTTCTTTGTTTTGCATTTATATTAAGCAAAGTGCATCTTATTTTCTTTTTCTCATCAACACATTGCACAATACATAAATAATGATGCATATAAAACGTCTTCATATTTACAATTAATAATATATTTATATATAACATAAAATACATTTTTCGCTTCTTATTTTATTTCATTAAATCTTAGTCATTTATTAAACAAAGTCCGTCAGAATCGTATACTTTCTTCTTCTTCTTTTAAAACTTTTTTCACTCAGTTTGAATCTCCGGAACAAAAAAGGAAAAGTTGGTGCAGTCTGTTTGTGAGGGGGGGCAGAAGAGGCGAGGAGGATGAAGAAGAGGAAAGCCGCTGCTATCGGCTGTTGAAGATGACTTCCAGCCAACACGGGCAGCTACTGATGAACTGTCTCGTGTAGCACTGTCCCCAGCCCTTCACAAAGCTTATCTGCACTGTGAAGCCCGTGCGAGGCTGCTGCGTGAACTCGTGGTCGTTCGGCCTCTGCAGGCTGCCGGCTTTGTCATAGTCAAAAGCTTTGATGGAGAAACCGGGGAACACTTTGTGCACCAGCAGCGTGCGCGAGTCCGGGTTGTCCAGTGTGGCCGACTTAATGAAGATGGGGTAGCAGCTGCGGTTGTAGACCCATACCCCGTCCGGCTCACGCGTCAGCTGGATACCATAGCCGATCTTGGACCGCACCATCTGCACTAGCTGGGACTTGTTGTCGGAGCAGAGCTGGCCCAGGCAGAAGCCGTTCCCCTGAGGTAGATCATAGAAGATGTCCAGAGAGGACTCCTGGACAGAGTAGAGGCGCCCGACGCGTGTCTTCTCCTCCCAGTATGCCACCACGCACCAATGGGCCCGATCGCCAGACTCCTGTAACGCCAGGGAATCTGAGGGAAACAGAGAGGGGGGGGGGACATGGTCAGACTTGTGGAAAGCTGAACAGCAAAGACATGATGATACTGGACATTGGAGAAGTAAATAGAATGAGAGGAGAAGGGAAAAGATGCTTTCAAATAAAAGCACAAAGAAATGATCAACAACCTCCTCCTTGTCCCTGTTTGAGAATCAGTAGAGTTTGCTTTAGTTGAGAGCCAAAGCTAAACTCATCCTGAAGCAACTCAGAGACACTGGCAGGCAAGTGTCCACACGCACTACAATATTTGTCTAAGCATTAAATGCTTATCTTCTGTCTGGCTCGCTGTATTGTTGTAGCGTCCCGGCCAACAATGTAGTGACGTTAACCCGCTGTCCTGATAATCTGCAACATGCTTCACTCTGCCGGAGGAAATTATAAGCTAAATCTTGGAATTCATGCTCAAATATATGAGGCCCAGGCAACTGAGCAACAAGAGAGGTGACTTTCATAACACGTAAACCATTACCTGTCTACAGTGAGGCACATGGTGTTTAGCTGACGAGCACGGCAGGCCGCTAACTCTTAAACCCTGGTGTCTGAATCGTTGACAAGCTAGGCCTCTCCAGTCTAAAGTTTCCCCTGAGCGTAAAAGAAGTGTAGCATTGGCTATGCTCCAGTTTCCAAACCCCCCTCCTCCCGCTCACGTCTCCCTTTAGTGTGCCTCCTGCGCCGTCCCTCTCCCCCTTCATATCTCTATTCCACAGAAATCTGGCTCCCAGCTACTCCCAGCTAGAAAAGTGGGAGCCAGTCAGGCGCAAGGGAAATAGAGGGAGACAGAGAGTGTGCAAGAGGAAAGAAAGAAGGGGCGGGGTGGGGAAGAGAAGGAATGCTTTTCACATATTTTGACTGTTACTTTTGCAACTTTGCTTCCTCCCCTGATTTTGTCCCATGTAACTCTATCTATCAACTGCTCAACAATCTCTTATACTTCGCGATTAAAGACACATTTAAGGGTTAAGAAAGCTTGAAGAGGGGAAATATAAGTGAGGACAAAAATTAACAGACTCGCACAGAGCCAGTTCAGTCGCCCCGATCCTTTCCAGCCCCCCCCTTCTCGTTTCATCTGGCGGTGGCTGTGAATGCAACCGGTAATTTGGAAGGTCCCGTCTGAGACAAACTGCAACGTTAATGCGGCAGGATCTCTGCCGGCCTGAGAGGACTCACCGCGGCCTGTCATTAGCCTTCATTAGACACAGGCAGAAGCAGGGAAAAAAAAAAAGGAAGAAAAAGACAACACTGAGAGAAGAGAGACAGAAACAGAGAGGAGGGGAGACAGGGGGGAGGAAAACTGAAAGCATGCCTTCCATAAAACAAGAGGGGTTGTGTTCTTTGAAGTTGGTCAGAGCCGAGCCTCGGGGAGTTTATCGTAAATCCGTCCTCATGGGGTGCAGGGGGAAACTAAGTACCCAGCTATCTACCTTAGACTAAATGGAGGGGGGAAAGCATTTATCTTGAAGATAAGAGACAGAGAGTGTCTTTTGTGTCTCAAATGCTAGGCCAGCTTTGCTCTCGGGTCTGTTCTACATGTACGTACAGGAACACTGCGGATGATAAGGAGAAGGATGCGTTGGACTTTTTTAAACAGCTGACAGAGGGCCTGCTGGTGGAGCTCACCTGTGGGGCCCTGTGTGTGTTTGTTATTGCTGGGAGAGACAGGCCCTGGCGTCAGAGGTCATTAGAGCGGCTGCCTGTCTGAGCCTGTCATTGCAGCCTGAAAACACCCTGCTATTCAGGACTACACAGACTGCCCCGCTTCCCCTCCCTCCCTCGCCTCTTCTCCTCTCCTCTCAGAAACCCTGACTAGTAGCAAGTGAGAATCACAGAGGAGGGAAAAGCGAGGAAAGGATAAAAGCAAAGGGTTGGAGAGAGACAGAAAAATCAACAGAGAGGGGCAGCTAGTAAAGCAAGAAGAATCCCTCTGTAGAAGTTGCTGTACCACGATGTAGAAATAATACATTACAAGTCCTGTCTCGACAGAGACGGATTAAAAAGAATGGTTAAAGTCAAGGTCTGCCTAGATACGCTGACCCTATAGTATTGGTCAACCCACACTGCAACTCTCAAAAGTTTCTTTCTTACACCTTCCCTGAGTAATA
Organism: Notothenia coriiceps; assembly: GCF_000735185.1. Lineage (NCBI taxonomy): Eukaryota > Metazoa > Chordata > Actinopteri > Perciformes > Nototheniidae > Notothenia > Notothenia coriiceps. The sequence goes on along the minus strand of NW_011365380.1, from coordinate 479,504 downwards.
AGTGTCTTTCTAAACTCTGTGCCCCTGGTTTGTAATGCAGGCTTTACATTATATATGTTTTAGTCCAAACCATGAATACCAGGATGACTTCACTATGACACCATCAGGAGGTTATTTTCTCTGACTTTGAAACACTTCCTCCATAAGTATAATATTTATCTGTGAAAGGTAGTGGAGTAGAAGAATAAAGCAGCACAGCAACAGTTACATAACAGCCCGACTGAGAGCTAATTCGAGAGCGAGACAAATGACAGTTGTTGTCCAGCTCAAACTATGCCTACAGGTAAACAAAAACCACACTTTTTCTGTTCAGTATCAGCAGAGAGAAAGCCAGACAGACTCCTCCATCTGTGGGGTGCAGCCTCGTGAAGACTATGTTCACAGCTTGTCCTGACAGCAGATGAGCTTACACCTCATGAGTAATGCTGCTGAACACAGAGCCACACACGCACGTATATATATATATATATATATATATATATATATATATATGAAATAACACACACTAATGTGAGCAACCCCGTACAAAAACACCTGGTGTCAAGTGCAAGGCTTGTTTAACCAAATTTTAATTTCTAACACATTGAGTGTGTATGTGTGATATGTCTGCGGGGCATGTTACGGTACGACACTATTTCAGGTGCATTTCACGCAGGCGTGTGTGTGGTCAAAGTGTCTGCCCCAAATCTGTCTGTCCTTGAACCGGTGTGTTTCCAGCCACTGAACACTTATCGAGTGTGTCTGTACATCTGTCTGTGTGTGCTTTCTGGACGTCTGCCTATCGAAGCATTAGTCCGTGTATCTGTCTGCCGCCCCCACCTGCCCGTCTGCTCTGGGCCTTTCAGCCTGTGTGTCTCGGGCTTCTCCTCGCTGGAGATAAGCGGGCTAGCTGGCAGCCTGAGGCCATCTGTCACCCCGGACCTTTCTGCTCTGCTCCAGTCTGCTTCAGTCTCCAGTTGCTGCAAGTCTGTCCCAGTCTGGATTGTCCCATGGGGCCCACACATAAAAAAAGACTTTCTCTGCTGGTCCACTGTGACGCAAGACGAAAGCTAAATGTTCTTAGATCATTGCCCGAATTATACTGGTGTGTGTCATGTAATTATGGATGATAACAATTATAAAAACGCTTTGTTAAATAAAATACTGTTGCCATCATGTAAAGATTGCAAAAAGAAGCTGGTGAGAGCTAATGTGCATGTTGGCCATTAGCAACGCTGTGCAAACAAAAAACGGCATATTGCTCCAGTGATTTCAAGGTATTTACTGGATGATCAGTAGGGATGGAGGGAGGGGGGCACACTGTAAATATATGTGATTAAATAAACCCCCCCTTTCAATGGAAAAATATAGGGAGGGCACCTTTGGCAAATAGACACACTGCTAGCTCCCCTGTGGATTTTAATGGTCCATGTTCTTAAAGAGTGGACGCCACGGTAGCTGAGACAATTGGAC
>NW_011365380.1:464216-478012 GCF_000735185.1 Notothenia coriiceps | reverse complement strand
TGTGTGTGTGTGTGTGTGGGTGCTTCTCTCAGGGCCAGTCTGGAAAGGTTAATCATTACCTCTGTCTGACTGCACACACACAGACAGACACATGCACACACACACACACGGTCGCTACCATACAGAAGTCTACACAGTCACACGCCTACACCCTCATGCACACACACATTTTCAACCTTCACTCCTGGACACAACACTATCAACATCGGTAAATAGTCTCGCATCGATCCCTGAGAGCCCTTTATATATATATGTGTGTGTGTGTGTGTGTGTGTGTGTGTGTGTGTGTGTGTGTGTGTGTTAAGAGTGTGTTTGTGCCTCCCTGGCCTCAGGCATGTAATGACCCTGTCGTCATTAGACACACAGCGTCTGAGGAGAGGAATGGGAAAGACATGAAGGAAACGGCTCTAGGGGAAAGGAAGGACTCTTCATGGTGCCTTATTTTCTAAGTCAACACCCTTTCTCAAAGCGGGGAAAGTCTATTCCAAAGGTCAAGGGTCACACTGGATGCATTCCTTTTGTTCTCTGTGCCACGCCATATATACTCAGCCTTGTGTGCGTGTGTTTCTGTCTGTTAAACCTGTGCATTTCACTCTCCGTGTTAACATTTGTTTTAATTGATTGTTAGAGTTAATACAAATAATGTGAAAGTATAGTAAGATAACTAAGCAGTGACCTTGTTACTCGTAACTTAACTTTCTTTTTATTCAATGGCTGGTGACCCCTTCAAAAATATCAGCTATGTGCAATGACAGCAGGAGGACTGTCCTTGTCTCACATCTATAATACAGCTTTGAAAGTTTAGGCCATAAACTGTATTTATTTTCTACTGCTATAATGTTAATGAGTCAATCTGTGCTTGGAAAGATTACGATCAGTGTTATAGTCAGATTGCACTATTTTTATGTTTCAATTTGTTTTACTGTTTCATGTCCTATGTAACTATGTTGCATTGTTGGAGGAGCTTGGGACGATTTCCATACTGTAGCTACTGTGCATTGTAGCTATGACATTAAAGCCTTTGAATTTGAATCTGTAAAAACAATGTCTTTGAATTAGGCTATTTAAGTAATTTATCAGTTACATTTCTTTAATAAGAGTACCAACAATGTGGTTAGAAATTCAAGCTAGTAGCAACTAATGTAGCCTCCAGATGCACGGCCTCAAGAAGGGATGAGGATCTGGGTTACAGAAATCTGGTGATCTCACTTCTTTCTAACCCCATAGTTTTCTAAAAGTGTGCTAGTTGGACTTAATGTGGCTTCTCTTGCTAAACAACTCAATTAAATGACATCTTGTTTAGACCTAGTAAGCCGATAAATAGAGGGACAGAGCTGAAAGAGGAAGTGCCTCTTTAGGGTGGCAAGTTACGTAAGACGAAGTGAAGTCCTTCCCCCCACTTCAGGAAACCTAAATAAGCCCTGATGGCAGGAAAACCACATAGGGGAGTGGCACAGTTTCGCTATCTACAGATCTGACTCCTTGCAGAAACACAAGATATAGAGAATGAGTTGCAGACACGCCATCTCTAACATGAACCATCCGGCCACGACTGGGAGAAGATAAGGAGAAGAAATGGAATATGTTTTCCTAAAGCCTCCTTCTGCAGTATAATTTTCTCTGAGTAGAAGTTTCTGCTATAATTACTTGATCCACATATCTTGATGCGGCTGGGGCATGGTGTTATATCTCAGCTTAAGATCAAATACAGGAATGTTTCATAATTAATTGGGCAGCATCTTCCATTTGGATCCACATTATCAGAATTCAACTTGTTTCACTGAAGGACATTTTATTCCCCTGTAACACCTCCTTCCTCCTCCTGTGGAGTTATTATTCCAACACTTCATCAAGCTGACCCTCACTCACACAGAAACACACACAATCTCCTGCAACCCAGCTTTCCCAAGGTGACAGGACAAATAAACACTGGGCTGGGCTAGTAAGAAACAAGGTGCCAGACAGGCGGTTATGATTTCAACAGCTGACTTTTGTAAACACATAAGTCAGAGGATCACTTGCCACGGACAGATGGACAGACAAGAAGAACAATCACCTACATTGTTGTAATGTAGTGAGACACCGTGGGAACTCAGACACTCCAGACAACCAGCAGAGCCAGTTGTGTCTGTGTTGTTTCCCTGTAATTAATAATTATGCACCTCTGTATGTCTGTGAATGTGTGTGTGGCAATGCCAGCACTGCAGTCTGTGATAGAGATGTGGCCACTGACAGGGCTGGGTCTGTCGCTTAGATGAAGACGCACACACACACCCCTCCAGTCTGAGTACACAAAAGAAACTGACTACATGAATGAGCAGGCGGGAGGACACACACACACACACACACACACACACACACACACACACACACACACACACACACACACACACACACACACACACACACACACACACACACACACACACACAGGTTAACAGAAATGTGTCTCCACTTATTTCCATTTCCGTCTTTATCCTGCTGAAGAGGGGGTTCTCTCCCTCCCGTCCTCTTTCTCCTTCACACTTGGTCTCTCTTTCATTCCTTCATACATTGAGGTAATGTCAAAATCCACTTCCACAGAGTGATTGCAAAACAAAACAATGTTCATCTTGTTCTGGGCTTCCCTCCAGGTCTGGCTCGTAGCCAAATCTGCATAGCCCACCTTACATTCAACTGAGCTAATGCTAAGGTAGCCTAACGTTTTCAACTGTTAATGCTGTCTGGATGCTACGCTGAGAACTAAACAGCATAAAGCATCTAAATCTGAGAAAATCTTCAGAACAAATCCAAACAAGCTAGGCACTCTTTCCTCTCTTCTTCCCCCCCCCCCCCCCTCTCCTCTCTCTCCATCCTCCACTGTCTCCGCGTGCTGTTTTTTCGATTTGTGCAGCATAATGACACAGGGTGGGGAGCAGAGGACGGCCAAAACCAAAATTAAGTCCCTTGCCAAGAGGCGGCTTGGATGCCTTGCAAGGAGAGGAAGTGGGGAGTAATGAGAGATCCTGGCCCGGCACGGAGCGGCCCGGCTCTGCTCAGCTCGCTGGCTGAACACAGCCTCCAAATTACAGAGAACAGAGCAGAGCTGCCGGCCATCTCTTCCTCCACCCAAAGCCGCCATCTTCTCTCCCTACTTAATTTCACCCTCTTACTGTTCAAGCAAAAGGAACATCGACATTCAACCTTAGCAGATATAGTCTTGTGGCTTTCATTTTCTTTAAATTGTTTCCATAGAAAATCTACCAGGCCTAAAAAGGCTAGTTTTGTATCTGTTCAGAAACAAATGTTAACCTTCTGCCTTGCTTTTTGTTTTACTCCCTCCCTCTTCAGGTTGGTGCACTTCAGTGTTTGTTTGCCGTCAAGAAGAGGCCTTTGCTGGCTCCCTGTCCGCTCCCCTTTTCCTCAAAGACATGAGGTCATATCCTGCGCAGCCCTTTCCTTTGCCTGCTAACCCAAACAAGGCAGGAATGCAGAGAGAGAGGAGGGAGACTGAGGGCGCTCTGTTTCTGACTTGAGCCGCTGATTGCTGGAAGTTAGCTTCCCATAAAATTCTAAGATTGTGTATTAACATTGGCCATGTATAATTTAAACCTCACTTCCTGTAAATAACTCATAACAACCAATTCAAAACAACCCACAGGCCTTTTCTCCCACTGAAAATGGGACGTTTCTTCGGGGCCCTCCATATGACAGCAGAACTAGTTTGATTTAATGAGCCGAGGTGCCAAGACTGAATTTAATCTGTGTCAGAGCCCCTGATGAAGGTTATACCTCTAGCCGATTCACTGGATGACTAATTGACTGACTGAAGGGCTGGCCGACTGTCTGTCGAGCGGGCTGACTGGCTGGTGGTATAAGAATACAACTCGGCCTAAATTTAACCTGCAGTGGGAGGAAGCGCCTGTGTGACAGTCGGCCGTGCGCCAGGGCTCGCACCAGGTCATTCTATCTGCCCGTCTGTGTGTATGTGTGAAAATGCGTCTGTGTGCGTATATGTCACAGCAGCCCGACTGGATCCTCTTACACGCAGGCACTCCGGGTCGGTCCCCGATGGCACCAGCAGGCACGCCACCGACACACACACACACACACACACTGATGCTACACATCCAATAAGAGCCAGGCAAGAACAGAGGTCTATAACTTGCCTGTTAAGAAGATTAAACGCATATACACACACTGGCTGGGTATTGATACTCAAAACGTATTCTGAAATGTTTCCAATTCATGAATTACCAAATACTATCAGTCAGATTTCCAGACTTAGTTCAAAAGTTGGCCAATTTTAGACTTTCACACATCCACACAGAAAACTTTGGTCCAGACTCCTTGGTGCTTAACTAGAGCCGCTCAGTCTCTAACACAATTAAATATTACTTAACACTCCACAGATTCATAACCAACAATCCAGTGCCCTCTTAACCCTGACCTGATCTCCCATTTACAGATCTATCTCTTGATCTCTCTCTTGAGTTTCTGGGCAAACCTAAACCTCTGAGCTAAAGCCCCCACGCCAACTCAAACCAAGATCAGCACCCTGACTCCAAGCTCCAGGCCTCCAGCCATCAAACCCCCCTCTCTTCCTCCTCTCCTCTTCCCTCCTCTCCGCTCTGTTCCAAGCTGATGACGTGAGCCAGCGAGAGGAGCTTTGGAGCTGGTAGCCTGGCAGGCAGCCTAGTTTGCATTTTGCGCTTGTCGCTGTCGCAGCTCACTTAACTCCTTCCAGCCTGGATGTTCTTGGCTTTTTTAAGATGGAAAAACAAGGACAATTAAAAAGGAAGGATGAGAGGAAGAGGATATATCTAACCTTATATCATAGGCTCTGTCTGACTTAGATGAATGAAGATCTCTTTGAGGTCATTTTAAGCTCTCTTACTAAAGCATAACTGCAGCTGCTTTCCAATCCACTCCATCTTTTTCTCAATGTCGACAAGCATCTATTTATTCTACTATAAAGCGAAAAGTAACAGTCTGACTCTTGCGACTCTAAGTCTTTCCCTCAAAGAAACCCTCCTCTCTCTTCCTTCTCCTCTGTAAATATGTCTGGAGAAGAACATAAAAAGGGCAGAGTGAGTGAATTAGAAGGTCAGCAGCGGGCCTCTGGGAGAGCCATGTTTCTTTTGTCAGAGCCCCAGAGGGAGGGAGCGAAGGAGGGAGAGAGTATGAGGGGAGGGGGAACAGCCTCTTTTTTTCTTGGCTCGCCAGGGAAATCATGAGGGCAGAGAGCTTTGGCCATCCCGCCCTGGCCTTTCTACCTCTACTGCTTTTTACTGAGGAGGCCCATTCACCAGAGCACTGGCCGCTCATCCTCGCCAGGAAGGAAAACAGGGGAGGAGGGTATGCCTTGCTGAGTAAGGGAGGGAGCATGGGGGCGCCTGCTAAGACTCTCAGTTCTAGGGTTTCACAGTTAGAACCAGGTCGAAAATGTGTCTTTTGTTAATGCACACAGAGAGGACTCCATCTGAAGACTTGGAAAGGAAAGTCTTGGAGAGGAAAGGAAGAAGTAGAGAAAAGGAGACAGATTTTTAGTTCCTCTGTTCTTGTAAGCAATGCTCCAATCTCTTTCCCCATCTAAGGACACACACACACACACACACACACACACACACACACACACACACACACACACACACACACACACACACACACACACACACACACACACACACAGGCAGTCTAGCTAACCCCCTTACCACCAAACAAAGAAGGGGGGGAAATGGGCAGCGAACACAAACTGACATAAAACAGGCTTTAAAGGCCCAGTAATGAGAACCATCTGAGGCAAAGGAAAGCAGAGTACAGCACAGAGCAATCTCAGACTCTCTTTCCCTCTCTCTCGCCGTGAACACCATCTTATGCTGTAGCCTGCGGACAGGGCGCAGGGCAAGGAAGTAAATGATGCCAAAGGGGATTATGGGAGAAAGCTGAGGAAGCCCGAAACACGTCCTGCATGAGAGATGGAAGAAAGAAAGGCGCCTGTGTTTCGCTCTTATCCACACACAGAGCCCAGAGGAGACTTAACTGTCCACAAAGACATCCCCTGTACGCACAAACACACCCAAACAAACACTGGCATGTCAGTCGAAGCTTCTCTTTGCTGCTATTTTTTCCCACAATACCGCACGCACAGAGCATATTCTTCTCCAAACAACAGTTTGTCGTGTTTGTCTTCGATTACAACATAACACAGAGAAAGAGAAGAGGAAGAGGAGAAGAGAGCAGCGTTGTTCAAAGAGCCAAGAGGGAGGAATTTATGTGGATGTGGGAGAAATACACCACCCTCCTTCACTGGCTTTTTTTTGTTTTATTACAGAGGGGAAGCAGGGGCCCCCACAATCACTGCCTCATCACAAGTATGGAGGGGAGATGAGTGTGTGTTTTGGGAGGAATGCACAAGGGAAGGAAAAGAAAACAGAGGAGGGAAATAATACGACTTTCAAAAAGGAAGGCCGCCAGCAAAAGATGAGGAATCTATTTGTAGGGATATTTACCTGAAAGCCCCACAGGGGCTGAGTATGTCGTTCCCCCAGTCTCACTGGATGAAGGTCCGGAGTCTGGAGAATCTAATGGAGAGAGGAAGACAGACTTTGAATTAGCACTGTGTGTGTTCCTGTGTGTGTTCCTGTGTGTGTGTCCTGTGTGTGTGTGTGTGTGTGTGTGTGTGTGTGTGTGTGTGTGTGTGTGTGTGTGTGTGTGTGTGTGTGTGTGTGTGTGTGTGTGTGTGTGTGTGCGCGAGGGGAGAAGGCAAAGCAGCAGCTGTGAGACCGTCAATCACTCCAGTGAAATCAATGCCTAATGAAGACGCTGACTATGAAGCTCACACTCTCACACACACAGACAAGACTTACAGACGAGAGTTTCTTACACCCCTGATAATCCCTCATAACCCACTGCTTCAGGAGGAACGTTAGCCCGGCATCTCTGCAGACGAGCTGCTGATCTTGAAGGAGCTGCATTGGGCTGCTAATGACTGAGGTGAGGGCTGGAGACTTCTGATCCGCGCTCAATAATCAAATGTGTTTTCCTCTTAAAGTAGAGGTTTGATAACTGCCTCTCAATACAATTCCTGCTTGTACTTTTCTGCCTTAGGAATTAGAAGTATGACGATGGGACATTTCTTGATCGAGTTTTACATTTTATGACCCATGGAGCCTCAAAAGCTGTTCACTTTAAAATGTACACCACACAAGCCGTCAGACAAGAAAAGATAATCAAATCATTCTCTCTCACTCTCTTTGCATTTGAATGCTTAACTCCCACCAAGACATGTAATGTAGACTAGTTACAACATGACACCTGAATGGAGCTTTTTACAAAAAACTCTATGTGTGTTGAGCGGAGTAGAACGCTGCTGGGAGCTGGCTAACCCCGCTGCAGAGCTGCTGCTGGTAGCTTGGTATTCACTAATAATACATTCCTCTTGCAGCACGTCGACACAGCGCTTCACCTTCCATCCATTGAACCTCAGTGTGTGGTTGTGATTGACTCCACTCAGTGCAAGCTTTGAATGTTAGTGTTGCGTCAAAGTATGAAGCTAAAATGGGAAAAATTGCCTTTTAATGGCTCTATCTGAGGTGTATTGGAACGACCACACTGGATGTGAAGGGATATACGAAGAAGGAGCTCAGTATGAGTTGAATCCACATCTGGCGAATTGGAGGAGGATATTTCTGTTAAATACTTCCACTATCCGGCTAACCGTCTCACTGGGCCTTTGTTTGACCGAGCGGAGCTGCCGAAGCTGTAAAGTAATAAAGAAACAGCGAGCCTCCTCCCTGCCACCCTGCCCCGTCCGGACGCGGCCGTGCTGCTTGTGGCCACAGTAACGAGATGCAATGGCAGAGCCCCAACCTTCCGCGCTTTCATTGGCTGCCAGGAGCTTTTGCCCTGGTCTCCCGGGCAACAGTTCACAGCTGACCACAGGGCTGAGGGGGCATCAGAGAGAAGGAGCTAAACAGTGGGTGATTTATATTCCCCAGAGCTGAAACAAGGTAGCGTTTACGTCTCGGCTGCTTTCATACTGACCACCACTGCTGCAGCAGACAGGCCCTGACACATATAACCCCACTTCCTGATAACTGGAATCATAAAAACAACATCGTAAAATACTTTATGCCTTATGCTGATTTCTTATTTTTTGTTGCATCTGATTGCCTCCTGAGAGATATCTATGCAGATATTCTGAATGTCATGATGATTTAACAGGGGCTAATATAAAGCCCCTGAGGCCACTGGGGAAAGAACCCCCATCATTCTGCTTGATAAGCTCATCTGTCCTGTGTGTGTGTCTGCGTGCGTGCGTGTGTGTCTGCACCCTCCAGCCTGGTCCATTGTCCTATTAATATATGTTGTCTTTCACATAGACAGACAGACAGACCGACAGACAGCAGCTGGCCTTATTAAAGGAGGAAATAGCACAAAGATTGCTGCACTTTCTCACCTAAAGGCTGAAATATGACTTTAAAGAAGGCATATTTTAAATCTTCCTCAGTATAAAAGCTCTACTCTGGGAACAACCAGATGATATTTTCCTCGCCTTGTTCTGTTCTCGCTTTCAATATCCATTTCCCACAGAGTGAAAGCAATTCAAGGGGACACAGGGTGGTAACATTTGTTGTATAATCATTTCCTTTGTCTGCATCCAGCTTGCATTTCCTATTTACCCTCTTGTTTCCTTTTATCCTTGGAAAGTTTCCAGCTAAACTGGTACAAAGAGGCTACACTGAGACAGACATCACATCAGGAGGAAGTTAAGTATGAAGAGGATTTCACTATTGATCATTTGAGATTCATTCTGCTTGTGTTTAAGGTTTTGGCAATTATTTTCAGTTAAAACAATATCGCAAAAGCCTGGTAAATAAAGACAGGGGAGAAGGGGGGCTTTTGAAGAACCACAGCTGCAGCTGCAATGACTTCCTATTGTTTCCACTCAATGAAAGCCACTTTCTCCTTCTCCTGACTAACCGGCTGGCAGGTCATTGTTCAACTCTCCGCTTTTCCTGCACGAGCAGACCGAGCTAAAGGAACAAAGAAGCTAGAAAATGATCTTCTGTATACTACAATGTATATATTTGTCACCCTCTCTGTGACATGAGGACCTCTTGTTCTGTCTTGAACTATTCTAGTTATAGCATGAAATCTAACACACTTCAAAGCTGACTTAATAGGCTATGACATAACCTGATGCCACTTTCCAGCACTGGGGAATAGGATGACAACCATAGCAGCATGTGGAGTCTGGCACAGGTGGAGGGACAAAACAATTAGGCCAAAGCAAAAACAAATCCGAAAACAGATGTGTGATGGCGACACACACCCAAACAAACAGGTCCTAAACCCTAATCTGATGAATACTTCACCCTTCTGCCAATAAGCCACACACACAAACACACACTATGCCCCTGGTGACATGCCAGTCAGTCTATAGCTGGTATCTCAACTTTGTGTTGCTTTGCCTTGGCTGCCAGCCATGCCCGAATTGCCCAGCCAGCCAGGCGTGCCACTCCACTGCTATCATAAATCACAACATAGAGCTGTTTCCTACACACACACACACTCTGCAGGGGATGTGTGTAAGACCATATGCAAATGTTGTCAGACAACACAACATCCATGAATACAAGATAGCCATTTAGATGTGCATGTTTTGCAGGAAATACAAATATGCATTTATGCATGTGTACATTAAGCTCACCTGGTGGTTTAAGATAGTCCATGGGATAGCGTGAATATGGAGGAGGAGGAGACTCTGCATGGAGGGGAGGAAAAGAGAAGCAGAGCATGAGAAAATAACAAGGGAGAGATCTAAACTTTATGATAAGAGTTGTCATTCTTCTGGGAAAAGGTTTTGTGTCTGTCAGCTCAGCCTGGAGAGGCAGTGGAGAGGCTGGCCGGGCGGCTATTGCCTTTCATTGGCAGGCAGATAAACGGGGGGCCGCCTGGCGCCAGGAGGGCCACTATCAGCGTCTAGGACAAACTGAGATACAGGCCTCTTTTGGCCCAGGACGCCAAGCCAGCACACACAAACAGGCCCTGGGAACTTCACCGTGGAAAGACTCTAAAGCCCTGGATGAGTCGCTTTGCACTTTGGAAATGCCAATTGTGAAATACCAGATGGGCTGTTAGTTTAAAAAAAAAAACGGGGCTTTGATGAAGTTAAAAAAAACATCCGGATTTAAAGTGGAATAAATAGCTCACAAGTGCTAAAAAACATATATTAAAGTCAGGATGTAGCCTAAATAAGAAAACAACATTAGCAACACTATCGAGCTATAAATCATCATTATTATAATTGGATGGAAAACATATATATGATGTTACCATTTAAATGTAAGAGGCCTCATCAAATTAAATGACACCCTACTTTGTAAAAGATGAAGGGGGCCACTTGGCACGCTTTCCACATCGGTCAAGTTTGACCTTATGGAAACACAAGACTGTGCCAAGAGAGATGATGTCATTTGAATTAGGCTAATTATCCCTTTAAGAGTCTGGTAATTATTTGACATAGGCCTAATGACACGGTGTCTGATGTGCACTTGATTTAAAATGAGGCCCGGCCACAAGAGAATTAAACACAATTTCAGAACTTTTGTTGTGAGGATGAGGTTATTATAGAAAAGGGCTCCAGCTCACCGAGTTCACAAAGTCTGCTCATGTGGTGCGGGTTGCAGCAAACGAGCTCTGGGTTGATTTCCCCGTAAGATTCACAGCAAGACAGCCTCTTCAGCTCCGAGGAATGCCTGAGGTCCGGCCACCTGAACACTTTGTAGAGCAGCATGGGGAGAGAGTAAGACTGTTGACCCACTTTGGCGTCCACTTTGTTGGGCAGGAGCAAGCAGGGGCTTCGGGCTCCCCCCTTAGACTCCACCGCCTGCAAAAGCACCTCTAATTGTTTCTCTTTTATCTTTTTTAGTATAGAGTTTGTCAACGCCTTCAGTTCAGCCTCCGACCCGGCGTTGGACTTGGCCACCTTTGTCGCTTTGCCCATGCAGCAGCCCCCAGAGCCATGCGTCCCTCTATCCGCCTCACCGTCGCCCTCCACGGGCGCACGGCTCCTCCAGAGTCGCCGGACGAGCCCCGATCGTTTGGTCCTAAACATGCGGGACGAAAAGAGGGTTCCCCGGCTAAAAAACGAGCATGGTGTCCGCAAATCATGAAGATTCCGGGATCCGAATCCAGGCAATGACAAGCAGCCTGAGAAAATACGGCGGAAAAACTGGGAGCTGGATAAGCAGAGGAAATCTGTAGCATACGCCAGTCTCTGCTGCCTTCTCCTGCAGGCTTGTTCCCCGAAAAACAGCCGAGGTTCCCGGGACAGTCAGCTTTTCCTTCGCGGATTGATAATCATCACTGCACGGTGTTTAAGATTAGACTATAAAAATGAATCTTGCAGTTTAAACACGTCTGCTATTACACAGCAGCATGGATGTGTTACAATTACTTGGTGATGTGCAGCCTAAAGCGCTGCGAAGTGACCCCTTTAAAACACACCCGTGTCGATTTTCAGCGTAAAAACAATGTCAAAACATATTTATATCTAAGCGCATTAGCTGTAGTAGACAATTGACGAGCTGGGGCCTAATTAAGCCTAAAAGGCTATCACAATTATCCCATGAAAACTGAAGCTCGCCACCGTGTCTTCAAGAGCATTAATCCACAAAATCCTTGATCCGACTGCACGGAGTAGGGCTCTTCAGCAGGATCGCGGAGGCTTTTTTATCCGGTATCGTCTAAATATGCCACTCGTCTGCAGAGGATGTGATCTGCTGGCAAGAATGAGCCTCGTTCAGGGAGCCAGGGAGCAAATCAAGGAATGATTCTCTCCCCCGAGTTGTGTTGCGTTTGAAAGCTTGAGGAAAAGGGATAGCGACCCACGGGTTACTTTCGAGAACCGAGCTTCGTAGCCTATTTCAGTAGCTGAATCCTTAAAGATTAAATAATCCAACCTCGTATCTCGCACCGAGTTTCCGTGTCTGAGTGTGGAAGAAAGCGAGTCGACGAGTGATCTCGAGGGGGGTAGGAGGCTTTCTGTCTGTAAATGAGGCGGATGGTTTGGGTGCCCTTGCTCCGTCTCCAGTGCGCATTGACGCGCCCGGTCACGTGTGTGTCTAGACACCCTGTCGCTTAAAAGAAATGTGATTGTGTTGCGCAAACAACAAGCCCACAGCGCACATACACGCGCACACACACGCACACGTTGGAAAGTTAACATTTTCCCAGAAAAGGTTTACAAAGTGAAACGTTTAAAATAAGAGGACGCAGTTGAAAAACTAAGTTTGGTAAAAATAAATACACTTTTAATTCAAGTTGTTTCTGTTAAACCTGAATGATACAAGGCATTAGTGGTTATTTTGTTGTTAATTTACCAGATATTATGTTTTCCTATGTATCTTCTATGTAAGATTATTTTTACGCACGAGCACTACTCAACGTAACATACAACACACGTTTGTATCTTTTGAAATGTTAGTTTATTTAATATCTTATCCCTGTTAAGGCGTGGGATCAGGGTTTTATTAGTGATACCTATCCTATATTCACACTATACAAATAATGCATGTAGCCCATGTTACATAGTCCATGGATAAGTGATGAAGGAAATCATTTATATTTGAATATGGTAGCAATAGTCCGTACAATCTCATAATACATATTTTTCCGATTATTATGATGATCAATCAGGGTTTTCATTGGTTTGATTGTGTGGGGTAGCATGCCCTGATTACAGCTTCTCAGGCATCATTTGTACTATCATTGAGCACAACTACCTAAATAGCTGTTCAGATGTAAATTGTCAAGTTGTAATGGCTGTAGTTTGGGTCTTCCACGACAGACGAAGGGGAGAGATACATTGTGCCTGCGAGTCTCAATTTAGGGCAGCAAAGTAAAAAACTAACATGTCCGAAACACAGATGAGAGCGCGCTGCTGCCTCCCGCTGGACGTTTGTCTTTCAGAGGGGACCCACTTACTTAAGTGTCTTTTGAGTTTGTCTTCCTTAATTATCAACACAAGAGTTTCCACCCCTCTTTATTTATCCATTAGAACAATCCATCGACTGAGGATCAATTTCCTGCCTGCCAGTAGAGGATCTACCCACTTTATTTACTGTCTTTTATCAGCTTAATCCATATGTATTATGACAGGCGTGAGGGTTTGATTTTTTTTAATCAATTTACCGTATTATGTGGAGTATTAAAGACATGGGCTGCCTACCCTAACAAACAATAGTGGCAGTTTAGTTGTTTTTTTCCTTCTTTCTTTTTTTACATTCAACTACAATAAAAAGTCAGGTGCTTTGACAAAGACTCAGTTCTTATATTATTAATGATGCATATTGAATTGTATGAGTTTGGTGTGCTTTACGCATGTAAAAAAGAAACCACTATACTGAAATACCCTGCATTTTCAACAATATACATACATCTGCGCCTGCAGAGTCCCTCAGCAGCCCACACTGAGCTGCATTAACATGAATGCCTTCTTTTCGAATGTGAATGCGTGTCTCCTCCTCAGCCTAATTGTGTTCCCCAGACAGACAGCAGTCCAGGGGAGGAGGTGCAGGCAGCAGTATGTTAATGTGTCAGTGAGCCAGTGTCGCTGCAGGGCAGGGGGGTGGATGGCTGATAATGATGAGATGTGCAGGGTCGGAGGGGGGAGGTGTGTGTGTGTGTGTGTGTGTGTGTGTGTGTGTGTGTGTGTGTGTGTGTGTGTGTGTGTGTGTGTGTGTGTGTGTGTGTGTGTGTGTGTGTGTGTGTGTGCGTGTGTGTGTGTGTGTGTGTGTGTGTGTGTGTGT
>NW_011365380.1:456964-464201 GCF_000735185.1 Notothenia coriiceps | reverse complement strand
TCTCTCTCTCTCTCTCTCTCTCTCTCTCTCTCAATTCAATAGCTTTATTTACAAGGAATACAGATGGATTTCAATCATATAGCCTAATATATTAATACAAAATAGAATATGATATATATACATAAGATATAATAAGATGTGAGACCATGGTGTATCCCCGAGAAGTATTTTTAGTTTTTCATTTTTAAATATTTGAGGATGCTTATTATTGAGTTTTGGGAAGAATTGTTTCCGTATAGGTTCAAAAGTTGGGCATTGTGTGAGGAAGTGCTGCTCTGTCTCCACAGCAGTTCCTCCACACTGTTCAGCATGATCGCTCCTCTTTTGGCAGCCATGTTTTCTTGTACCTGCCTGTTTCTATGGCAAGGCTGTGAGCACTCAGTCTGTACTTTGTCAACATCTTCCTGTGTTTAACATCAATCACTGTGGTCAGGTAGGCTGCCACAGTGTACTGTCTTTTTAGGGCCAGATAGCATTGCATTTTACTTTGTGTTTGGGATTTAGTGTTCCAATAAGTGAGGTAGTTTTTTGTGTGTTTTGTTATAATTTGGTTGACTCTAATAGTTGTGGGCTCAGACTGTTCCTGAGGCAGAACACAGTTTGAACCGGTTTGTGAACAGAGTGTCAGGACCAGCTGAGAGAGGTGACTATTTTCCTTGTTCATCTCTTGATACTGCAGGGCTTTGCACTTTCTTTTAAATGTAGCCAATATTTAATTGATCGTTTCTGGATTTGTATTAATAATGGAAATGTGCCTAATTCCGCTCTGCAGGCGTTGTTAGTTGTTCTCCCGTGAACCTGTAGGATGTGTTTGCAAAACTCATTGTGAGCATTTTCAATTGGATGATTTTCCCATTTGTCAAATGTTTGGTTTGTTTGTTGGCCCCACACTTCGCTTCTATAGAGTAGGATGGGTTGTATTACTGATTGAAGTAATTTAAGCCAAATTAAAATTTGAATGTGAATTTGTATTTTTATTGCATAAAACGCCCTGCGTGCTTTCTCCCTCAATTCATTGACAGCTTGATTAAAACTTCCAGTGGAACTTATTTCCAGGCCTAAATAATTATATTCTCAGCAATTTTCTATTGTATGTGTCCCAATTGTAAAGTCAATATTGTTTGCCTGAAATCTGGATCTTTTTTGAAATATCATTGTTTTTATCTTTTTTATGTTAATTGCCAGGGCCCAGGTCTGACAGTAACATTCAAATATGTTTAAACTCTGTTGAAGTCCTTCTTTTGTCGGGCTTAACGGATTAAATCATCTGCATACAGCAGTAATTTGATCCCTGTTTTGTGAAGTGTGTGCCCAGATGCTGCGGACTGTTCTAAGATAGTGGCCAGTTCGTTAATATAGATGTTGAACAGGACCAGTGATAAACAGCATCCTTGTCTTACTCCCCGTTCTTGAGAAATTAAGGTTGTTCTTTTGTGTCCAATCTTGATGCTGCACATGTTGTTTGTGGATTTTATTAGGTGAAATGTTTTACCCCCTATACCGCTTTGAAGTAGTTTGTTGAGTAGACCAACATGCCAAATCGAGTCAAATGCTTTTTGGAAATCAATGTCACACAAATGCCTCTGTAATTATTAGGGTCATATTTATCGCCGTTTTTAAAAATGGGTGTTATGAGACCACGATTCCAGCTGTCAGGAAAGTAACCTACAATCAGGATCAAATTGAAAAGTTTGAGTATAGCCAATCCTCTCTCTCTCTCTCTCTCTCTCTCTCTCTCTCTCTCTCTCTCTCTCTCTCTCTCTCTCTCTCTCTCTCTCGCCTGAATAAATGTGCAAGACAGAGTTGTTTCAACCATTTCTTAATCACCATGTTTGGACCATAATACTTACCATTACTCATTGCAAACCCCAATGCACATATCACTCAATATAGTATATAATGTAATGTGATATTTTGTAAAATATTAAATGTTATGTTCTTACATTAATTGTTTAATTGCCCCAGCAATAATGACAGTGGGAAGCCCACATAAGAGCTGATTTAAAAGAGTGCATGTGGTATGGTAAAACAGCCTTATAGCAGCAGAAGGATGATTCATATTCTAGATAGCAGTCCTGGCCTTTACTATAATTTATTGACACAGTGACTGCCTCCAGACAAGGGGTCATGCATATGCAATTAGAGAGATTATTCTGTCTGAACCACAGTGCTCAGAATAGGCTGATGATGGCACACGGGTAGCTTGCTATTAAGATAAGAACAATAAAAATAAGTTCAATTAAAAAGATAGAAGAATTTTTATTTTTTACCACACGCATGTCTGATATCTTGTCAGGAACGTGCAAAAACCCCCACATTGGTAAATGTCAGCGCATAATTACATTACATTTAAAAAAACCTGGGGTGAAAATTGAGGAGCTGGATATACTTCTGTTCTAATTGTATTATTATTATTATTTTATTTTTTAAATCTACGAATGTTTTAACCACACAAACCTAAGATTACAATGTTAGTTAGCTCAGTACACTGTCTTAAGATGACCTTTCAGTGAATGGTCACAAGTCAAAGGTCTTTTTCTCCCTCTTCAATCCATCTAAACTGGGGTTAATGAGTATTCATTTTACCCGAAAGTGCAAGTGAGTAAAATATAATTCCACATCATAAGAGCTGCTGCCATTAACAGAAAAGCTCATCCCATGAGTCCACAAAGTGAAACATTACGATGTCAAGTGAACAGAAACGCTCCTGAAGACATTGGTCGATGATATTACACCTCAGGGTGCCGAGAGAGACATATACTAGAGCTGCAAATCACAGACATTATCTCAACAGCAGGGGAGGGTGTTAAAAGAAAAGCAATAGGGCAAATGATTTCTTTCATCATCGATTAATCATTTAGTCTATAAAACGTCATGAAAAGAAATTGGCACTGCAATTTTCAAAGACCTTAGGGGATGTCATCAAAGTACTTCTTCTGACAGATAAACACTCCAACACTTAAATATTCATTTTATTTTCAAAATGGACAATAAAGGCAGAACATCTTCACAACTGAGAACATGGAAAATAGGAATGTTTGTTTGGTTGCTTCGGCAATTTATTGAATATCAATTAGTAGCCAAATCCTTTTCTGTCCAACGGCTTATACGTTTTTCAGGTAATTGTTTTAACTTTTAACCAAAACAGCAGTCATTTGTAGCAAGTAAATGCACTCTATAATATAAACCCCATAATACAAAAACTGGACACATACAAATATATATATTAACAAGGGCATTTGTATGGTAAGATCTTAGTGATTCGAGGACAGTAAGTTTCAATGTTTTTTTAAGACTCATTTCAGTTATCTGTACAATTCACTTATTCAAACAGCAAATCACAATCAAAAAGCTATTCTAACTGACTGTTAAATAAGTCTAAACATATTCATGTCCAATGTTTGATAAAAGTTTGTATCCAGTGGAAGACAGGGACTCAATTTGTGACATTTTATAAAAGTAGCTGGAGGCCTCAGTGACCCAGTTATCTTTATAGGCCATTAATGGGAAACAATTTTAAACATCTGCACATGTGTAATTAGTCTACATGTAAGCGTGCCGATTTATAGAAACATATATTTCAAACATAATAGTCTGGATGTTCGTAGATTCCATGAACAATTATATCAGTGTTTTTGATGACAAATTCAATATTTTCCATCATGCCAAAATGTCGACTTGTAATAAAGATGAGTGGCTTCAATATTTAATAAAAAAGTTAAAATAATTTATGGAACATACGGTATACTTATATTTTCTATGTCCAAATGCTGTTTGAATAGAGTTTCATCGGAAACAATTGTTTAAAATGGGATCCTATTCGTTGCCAGCTCTTACTCCTTTCACTTAGCAGAATAACGTACGAGAGGCCTCAGCTGATCTGCATAATAATGCTCTAACAAACATGGAAGCCCTTTTACCTGGTACTTTTTAAATGTTTAGGGGTTTATATTGAATTATTGGCTTTGTGCCATTCCATATGTTTTCATTTTTTTTCATTTCGCAAGCTGCCGTATTATTAATTCCACAAGCAATATTAAAAAATGAAATAGTGGAGGCAGTTTGAGTATATGTAATGAATAAAAGATAATTTTCCTACATTTGCCTTTACTTTTGAGTTCAAATGTCCCAAAAATATGGTAAATACTTGCCAGGAATTTTGGTAAATATACGACTAAATATTTGAATGAATGAGCGTCATATTTTAGCCGGTACTTTTTGATAAAATCTTTTGTTTGTGACTTCAAAAGTTTTCCATAGGTGAGGTGCCCAGATATTTTTCGCTTTCTGTCAGCCATGACTGCTATACTTAGGTTTGCTGATATCTTGCAGACATCAAGAGTACAATCCAGCCAGTCTGTCTCTTCTTTATCTCTTTCTGCATTTTCCATTGACGGTCCAGCCCATTGAGACTTTGTTTTCATTCCAGTAAAGGAATGAACAACGCGCATTTCCACTACGGCGCGATTTAAGCGTGCCGTGCCCGGCCCGTTTTTGGTTGCGTTTCCACTAGGCGTAGTTCCGGTGTTATGCCGTAGATTGAAGCCCTGCCGAAGATTGAAGCCCTGTTTGCGGGGACGCGCAAACGTGACGTCACCGCCTGTATTGAGCGTTCGTCTAGTTTAATAAGCTTTTTTCTCTCTTTTTAATTTAATTTAATTATTCCCGTCAGATTAAACAGCAAACTGCTGAATAAATAATGTGCATACAATTGCGAGGAGGCTCGTTTTAAGGACACTTTTCAGATAGTCACAATCTTCGTATTGGAACAATATTCCGTTTTTAAGTGTAGTCCCACTCTGCTATGTTCCTCCTTCCTACAGAACAGACAATGACAGGATAATATGTCATTTGTCAGAATAGTCCTATTTCTTAAAACCTTCTCTGTTGTTTAAGTGTCTGATAACCACGAATAGTAAGCAATGATATGACAGTAATGATATAACATATGCCAGACACTGTGTTATTTTCAAGCAAGCCTAAAAGATAATGTGTTCAAACTGGCTTCACTCGCTTTAATTGGCTTTAATTGCTCCTTTGAATGTAATTTTCCTCTGTGGTTTCCTACTCAACACATGTGTTTGTATTGTAATGCCACTCATATTTTATTTTTTATTGTATTTTAAGGTGACATTGAATGCTTTGAAAGGTGCCCTAAAATAAAGTGTATTATTGATCTTATATCTGTTCCTATATCACACTATTAATGTTCCTTATTTTAGACTAGGTTTTTCCTGGTGTCAATAGGGAAGATCTGCACTGTTCTCTACATAACATGTTCAGCAGAGCAGGTATTTCTCCTGCCAGATATGGCACCCCCCCTACAACTTTGTCCAGGACAGTCATAGACTCACCAAAATCACACTAGTGTTGGCTGTTCCCCTCTAGTTTATGCTCACCAAAGCATGTTACTCTGGGCCCAGCAGGTAAAAGATTATAGGGGGGGTTCCATATCCGGCAGCCAGCCACAACACCTTCTCTGCCGGATATGGAAGCCCATCTTTAGTTTTTTTTTTTTTTAGGCCTAACCATACCGTACTAAGCCGAGCGAGGCCCTGCAGTGGGAAAGCGCTGTTTGTCTGTACTTTTATGTATTTATGTGTAACTCTTGGTGCTGTTCTCATGCTGTGAACGAGTTTCCCGTCGGCCGTGACCTAATCCTAAAACCACTGAACCTAACGACCTTCAAGCGTAACCGTGGTAATCTGTCATATTAATGAGCTCTGTGTCACTAGGGGCAACCAGTACTTAGTACAGAGCCACCTCAGCAAACTAGTCTCCAGCGCCCTACTTTTTACACTTCTGACGCTCATCTGGGTGTGACCTCTGCCTCTGAAGCCACGCTGCCACACAATCTCACCTAGACCTTGAAGAAAAGGTACCAGCAGGTTAAAAATAAATAAAATACCCATCCCAGAAGCCCCTGCCCCATCCGTCTCCCTGCTGTCACCTGAAACGGGAGCCCATGGTAAGGTGACCCCCACACCATGATGGAACAAGGAGGGCCATGTCACTTTGTGAAAACCTCCCCTTGACCATCTGGCTGTGGATAATGGAGCTGGAAGCAGGTGAGCGTTGGTGCAGAGAGAGAAAGAGTCCGGATAATTTGTCCTGGAGCAAGCAGCCTCACTGTAACCTACTGACGACCCCTCGTTGAAAATGGGCCATTCTTTGCATCAAATTGCATCCATTACATTGTCCTTGAGATTGAGAGAATTTCAGGCATGAAAATCGATACAATAGAGACGAAAAAGCATGAAATTCTCCTAGGAAGTGGGAGCTCCAGTGAAACAGTGGGGGCCATTGTGCCATAAACTTTCCCCCCCCGAAGTGGTTTCATGCCTATGTTTCAGCTGCCTCTGCAACCACAACAGGCAACAATGAAACATGAGAAACACACTGTTAAAGTTGATTGTTATTCTATGATATACATTTAAAGAGGATGTGACTGCTGGTCTTTAGGAGTTTTTCATTTGAGTTGTTGCAGAGTACATCAAGCACTGTAGCTGAAAAAACTGTAAGCCAAGGAAGCACTGATGAAGTTCATACAGTATCAGTCAATATGTCAATATATTCCAGATTATGGAAAAATTAAATAGTAACTATCTTCATCCCACAACTGGAGCTGCTGGAAAAAGGGCACATTAAAAACCATTTCTGCTACACACAAGGACTTTCCTGTAATTGTACCTTCCTATCGTAAGATATAAGGCAGTTTAACATCCTTTGGAACCTTCATGAACATTAAGTGATGAGAACATCAACCTGGTTGAATCAAATTAAAGACAGTCACAACAAATATTGCATTTCTTTACATTTTGCTAAATAAATTCTGCTATCTTGGCAAGTGTTCGATGATGAGATCAATACCTGATTAGCTAACTCTGAACCCTGACGTTATCTGTGTCAATCCAACAATTAGTATCATCTTTAGACTTCATGCAAAGTCAAATATATTTACCCTTTATGTCTATATTCTTTCCGTAATGGTATGGTATTTCCCTTTTCTGAATAACCACAGGACACTTCATTTGATTTCATATTTTTATTTAAACTCCTATTTCCAAATTAATATTCGCCACAAAAATGACAGCTGTTGTCATATTATATGTAATAATATAAAGCCAATTTCCCACCTGGGAAGAATCAAAGTATAGTACCACCGTTTTTTCTCTCATTGGTAGTACTCGTTGCAGTACTACTACTACCACCATTTACATTTATTGGGGGGGGGGGG
>NW_011365380.1:423657-456946 GCF_000735185.1 Notothenia coriiceps | reverse complement strand
GGCCTTTGTCAGATGGTATATTACGCAGTTTTTTTTCCTGCTTTGAATAGTTCTCTCTTTTTTCACCATACCTGTGTTTGCATCACTGAGTTATATTCAAACCCTTTTAATGTTTGTGTGTAAGTAGCTTTAAAAAATAGCAAAACATACTTTTCATTGCTGGAAAACTTTATAGAGAATATATTACTGTATATCATAAGAAAGTGTTTCTCACTTCCAGTCTGCCTGTCCATACTTTATGTCCTCTCCTGATCTTTCTTCCCTCTGAATATTTGATTTGACTTGATTATGTTCAGTGTAGGCTTCAACTACTGCTACTTATTAGTCTTGGGATTGTTAAATATGGGAGTTTAATCACCTGGCCTCACCCTTTCTTTCTTCCCTCTCTCTTCCTTTGAATTCCACCGTGCTGATGGAGACTCTAGCAGAACATTGTGTGCAGGGGCAGAGATCAGTGTCTCCCTTCATGCATGGTTTACATGGTAGGGAATGATTGACTGAAGTATGAATGATGCTGTCACATTTCTTATAGTCTTTTGATGTAGAACCAATTCCCCCCACACGACTGATGTACATTCTCATAAAGCTTTCCCTGAAATCAGAGGTTACAGCGCGCACACACACAGTGCTTCTTGTCATTCTACGTGGAAATACCCAGAGGGGGGAGAAGAAAAGAGGACGGTAAAGAGCGCCTATGCATTTAACTTTTCAGGCTTGCAGTGAGGCATGAGGAGGATTAATAACTAGGTTGTCATATCAGGTTCTTCTGAATTGATGTTGATGTTGTAAGAAGTAGCAAAAAAACTGGTATTTTTCCCTCTCATTTGAATTCATTGCTGTTTCTATCGGAAAAAAAGATCTCACAGACAATGAGAGCTGTCAGCACAAGGTGGGGTTTTGATCCTACACCTGTGAAAGTTTTATCGATGTGCACGATTTATTTTCCGTTTTGCCTGCGTTGATCATCACATTCCCCAGCCCTGGTAGATCTTGTAACACAAACTCCATATTTCTCTCACTGCAATGAAAGATACATTTCTTGCTGCCTTTTTTAAAATTCCAAAGTAGCAAAAGACTTTCTCTTCTACATTCTGTGTCTGATATAGGCCTAGACACTCCGTGATCAAATTGGACTTCCTGAATTACATTTTATTGTATCTAGGCAACACACCAACAATTATGCAGCCCTTTGTCAACACGATGCTGTACAACACTCACTTATTAACAACCCACAGTAAATGGGGTTTCATGAAGCCATGGTTCTCCCCTGTAAAAATAAAGCATGCAAGGTTTAAGAACCAATTCTTTACTTGTTTTTAGAAAGGTTAACACTGAATACAATATTTTATAATGAGGTCGAGCTTCACACATGATATGCTACCTCAATGACGGATGCCACCCTTTATGTTTCTTATTATGTTCTCTTCTCAGCTTCAATATAATGTCCCCTAGTGTTCCTCTCATTAAGTCAATATCCTGCTGAGAGCTGACTTACTGACTCCCCTATTTAGTCTCTTATCGTCCTAAATGTCTTCCTCACCTGCCTAATGAAGATGCTTCAAGACCTAGTTGTGACTTAACTTGTTAGCGTGTCTCTTTACATATCCTTCAGCCTCTAATCTTCTCTTCTCCTTTGCTCTGAGTCCTTCTGTGTTTATCCTTGGGCAGTGGGAGTGCCACCCCATGCAGGCAGCAGGTGTTCTGGGGTCTTAATGATTGTCTGCTTTCCAAATGATAATGAGGGCAGTCCCGCTGTGCCCTGGTCTTTTCTGATTGACGCGCAGCAAAACAGAGCGCAGCTAGCATCCGATCAATTAGTCGTGCCCACTTTTCTGCCAGGGTGCTGTTGCAGCTGTTACCGTCACCCTTTTTACCATTATTACTCGCGTCATCATTGACATCACGGCTGCTTTGCCCCCCTGCTGTTACTGCTAGCCAAGTCTCCGAGAGGTAGTGTGCCAATTTAATCTGTTAATAAGGCGTCTGTCTGCAGATTTGGCTGGACTTCCCCTCCGCACAGACAGTGATGCAGCGATTGTCCAGCACATTCTTTCCTAAACAGAGACAGACACATTGCATTGTTGATGTTGTAGTACCGTCTTTTGCTTCGTTCTGTGTGTGTTTGTGACACAAAGGATGTTTTGTAAGGCTATGTGGTAATAAGAGGCACAACACTACAAAAAATGGTCTGATTATGACATGTCCGTGGTACCATAAGCAGGTCAGACAATGACCCATTTAAAAAAAAAAAAAACTTCCAAAAGACGGGGCTGCTCAGCCAGTCTGACCCTCGCTGTCTGTCGACGGTGCTTTTTCTTCTCTTCATGCTTTCCCTCATCTACTTTTCTTATTAAAACCTTTCCTGTTGTTGCCTGTTATCATATCGCATCAACGATTAAAAGGTGCACATTTTCTCTTTATTTCCGTTTAAAGCTTTGTGTTCTGTGAAAACATCCGTCTCTTAGGTGTGGCTTTTAACTCACTGTGTGTATCTGTCTGTGTTAATCTCCATGTCCTTGTCTTTGTCAGTGCTCTTTCTTAATATGTCTGGTTTGTCTGCCCTGCAACAGCCTGCAGTGAGCAGCAGGGCCAGCCAGGGAATCACTAAGCTATTGGTTTAATGATGCCAGCTCCTACTTTACAGGGATTTACATGTCTGTGTCTCTAAACCCTGTCCACACACACAAACATGCATGAAAAAAACATTATTGGGTATGATAGACGGCTAGACACAAACACATTCAGATTGTGAAGTGCGGGCAATGTCCTTCCCAGGCACTGATTGCATCTACAAACTCTATCATTTTCTTTGTCAAACAGATTGCAAAGGTCAAACATACCTGCAGACAAAACACATTTGTGGCAAACATTTAGAAGAATTAGCAGCAGAATCAGACCGATGGAAACACACACACACACACACAAACACACACACAGGCGTATTCACAGTCTTCCTGTTAGGTTTGTATAAATGGTGAAACGAGTACAATGGGGGCAGGATCATTGAGACTAATGATACAGCTCATGTCTGAGGCCTGTGTTTTCCTGGGTGGAGAGAACACATTAAATAGCAGCGCGAGTGGCTGTGACTAAATGACAATGCAGCAGGCTGGAAAAAAGTACATGGCTGGAGGAGAAGGAGCATAAAAGTGGAGGAGG
The DNA here is from genome assembly GCF_000735185.1 of Notothenia coriiceps. Classification (NCBI taxonomy): domain Eukaryota; kingdom Metazoa; phylum Chordata; class Actinopteri; order Perciformes; family Nototheniidae; genus Notothenia; species Notothenia coriiceps. The sequence continues at coordinate 453,787 of NW_011365380.1, read as the reverse complement.
AGGGAAGGGAAAAACTGAGGAAGGGGAGCGAGAAAAGAAAAGAAAGGCTGTTATGGTTTCATGCAGTCATCCAAACACATGTTAGGTGCTTTTCGGTTGTCTAGCGGATGCATTTTTGGGAAAAACAATTGCACGAGAACATAGTGGGAAGTGGATGGGGAGGAGCCAAAATATTTAAATCCTGTCTGGGTTTCAAGTAGACCATGGACCTCTTAATCTCATCCACTTGACAAACATACACACTGGGCCAGGCAGACGTCTAGCTAGCCTATTTTCATGTGACCTGAATTCCCCAGTGTGGTATTTCTTTCCCTGCCAGGCTAATCTCATTAAGCTGGGTGCAGAGCTAAAGAACAAACACACTCTGCACCTCTTACTCCCACTCTGCCTTCCTCTCCTCCTTTTGTCTCCTCCTCATCGCATTCACTTTCTCCATCAAGCCCCCCTACTCACTTCTTCTATGCCTCCATTTGTGTTGCTGTCTTCCTTCCTCTACCTCCTCTTCCTCCCACTCGTATCTGTCGCTGCTTTCTGTCTAATTACAGCCTGCCACAGCAGAACCGAGTGGAGCCGCTCTAGCTAGGCAGAGGAGTCGAGCCCAGAGAGCCAGCTCTGCCTCAAGACGCACAATCAATCCTCATTATAGCCGGCTCTCCTGCCTCCACTTGCCTCTTCACGTCTGCCTGTTAAAGTGCCGCACACCTTCGTCCGACGGCCTGCGGAAATCGATGCAGTACATTATTGCATCCGTGTGGCAAGCCTGATTCATGGTCGACGCACAAGAGAATACAGTTATTTATAATCATCCTTATCCCCCTGGCTACTTTAAGGAGGTGATTTTGAATGTTCATGTGCATGAGAGTGTGCGTAGTATGCTTATGTGTGGCTCTAGCAAAGAAAAAAAAGGCCACACGGTAAGCAAAGTTATTTATAAGATAAGGACTTCGTTCCAAAGCAGGGCACCAAAGACGTAATGTAAAATGCAACCACATGCAGTTATTTTGCAGATGGTTAGCCCAGATTGAAGGTGGAATCTCAGCTTCCAATCAGCTTGCTGTTGCAGTCTGGCTGAGCTGCTGTTTTGAATCTGGTCTTAGCTGGTATTAGCAAATTCTTGGTCAAAACAGGTCGCCATCAGAACAATGATGTTTGTCATGAACATGAATCCTTAAGGATAAGTCTCATAAAAGAGAACATAAGGTCTTATGGTCTTTTGTATGAAAGTTGTCTCACAGTGCATAGGAAACTAGCTTTTTAAGCATAAAGCTTTACTGATTTATACATCTACACATTAAAGATTAAACTGGCTTGCTCAGCACCTCATTCTAATGTATTTTACAGGAATTTCAATACTTCCAAGGGAATACACTTCTCTCGTTTCAAGCCTGAAATTGAGGCAGGATGTAACCCCAGAGGAAGTTGCTGATGAGTACTGTCTAAGGCAAGGTTTCCTGTAAAGCACAGATAGATGTAAAGTTTGGTCTTTAGTGGTCAATTACGTTTTTTAAGAATGTATTTATGGATTTAACAATCATGCAGTTATAAAATAAAAGAGTTGTGCAGTTATTATGTTTGGTTATATATTTTTCCCGTTTTGAGCAATCGCCACATCTTAATCGATATAACACAGATTGCATTTTTTTGGAATAGCTGAAGAGTAGTAGTAGTGTTGTGTGTGTGTGTGTGTGTTTGTGCGTAAGTTGATGTCCACACAATGCAGGAAAGCTATGCATCAGTACTGAACTATCACCGCGTAGAGGCAGGGTAAACAGGCAGTCATGTATAATTACTCTTTTAAATATATTTGTTTTATAGAAAACATCATGTCTTCTTGTGAGTGGACTCTAATGTAGGAAGGCAAAACAAAGATATGTATTTTTGAGTAATAAATTTGCCTTTATTGCAATGACAAGTCAACATGTCTGCTGTGAAAAAGCTGTTGAATAAACAAACATTGATGTCCAGTCTATTCTAACGAGAGCACTCATTGTGTATGGCAAATCACTTTTAAAAAGTGCCTCCATAATACTTTTTGGTGCCCACCTGGTTCATAGACTTCCATATGAAGTACTTGTATTGCGTTTAGTTTTACAAAATGCATTAGATACAGTAGGTCAGATTATTACAAATGCGTTGATATTAGGTAAACAGAAATGCCCAAATACAGTATCTTGAGGAAAGAATTCAACCATTTGAAGTCGATTTTTCAAATGTAAAGTCGCCTGTGCAGGGTATATCTAGGGTACTAGTCTTAAGGCAGTCATGTAAACATTTTTTTATCTTTATGTAAAAGGGGGATTTGGTTTAAATATCGTCATCAGATTAACTCAGAAGCATACACTCGCCCATGCTATTCCTGGTAATCGTATAGACGCAGGGTCAGGGTTAGAGAATCTTTTCCGTGTGTGTTACAGTGTTGGTCCTTCTACCATCGGACTTACTTCGTTAGTGCACCGTGGCATTAGGCTAAGCTACTTTGAATGTTCTTGACTCCTGCATTCTCTTAGTCTGCATTTTTGTCTCAGCTTCGGTTTAGCTGTTGTGCTTTTGCTTTGTACCGCCAACATAGATACAAAGTTTATAGATTAGATAACTCTCAGGTCAAAAAAGCTTCAAAGCAGTTAGTGGCCAAGTTTTTAAATGCTTCTAACTCTTGTAGGGCAGTCATATTTATTTGCTTTCCTTTTGGCAAAGGAAAAACAAAAAAACCATGCCTACATTCATTTTGCCAGCAGTGTTTGTTTTCATTATGATGAACCGTGTTACTATTCATTGTTTTGTATTTTTTAGATTGGTTTGCATCATCCAGGGAGCTCATCTTTATAATGCCATCAGTACATGGCAGTGCTTGTCCCGCCTTTGTCACACCCCGGGAAATCATACATCATCTCTTGAGCTCTATTCGCCAATTCATTGCTACGAGGTTTTATCTTTTTAAAGATTATTCATTTTCCCACAGTCTCTCAGCCGTTTCCTCTCTGCCCCACAATGGACAAAGCCGTGCGGGACGTTATCTCGTCATGGTGGCGTCTGTCTATCTGTCTGTCTGTCTGTGTAGACAGATTATTGTGAGCACAGTAACTAAAGAACAATGTATGAAAGAATCTCTGTTCTTAAACAGCAGGTTCCCCAAGTCAAGCAGATAGTTTGATTAGATTTTATCATGTTGCTTACATTTCCACAATACTCAGGAAACAGATTTCCTGGGAACTACCAACAATTCTTAGAGTAGTCATATAGGGCTGATGGCCAACTATTTAAAATTCTACAACTAGTGGCGCAATGGCTAAAGGTGTTATAACACCACTAACAACGTTTTGAACTTCCCAAATGGGTGCTTACCTTATTGAATGGCTGTATTGGACTGCTTAAGATTGTCAGATGTATGCCTTGGATATACAGCTAAATTACAACACGTTGCTGGCTAAATAAATGCACAAAATATATAAATGATTTCCCAAATATATTGGAAAATATTGCAATATTGCAAAGTTTCCAGTTTTTGTCCTTACATGAGCGTGGTTTTGACCGTCTCAGTTAACACAAAACATCAAGCTTTTTCTTTAAGAAAGCCATTATACCTTAAATATACATTCGAATACCAATTTGAAAACTTTGTGATGCTTTGTATCTGTATTTTTCTTTATTATTATGATTATGTGTTGTATTTGTGTTATGAACTTTGTAAATAAGTTATCAACTTTCCCTCTGTTGTTCCCACACCTATCTGCTCCCAAACTGTCACCTGTCACTTACGGACGGTTGACTTTGCCCGAGGAGGAAACGCAGTGTGACATGACCTGATCTGTGACTCACAAGGTCACCTATCTCCCCACCCCCTAAGACATTGGCTGTCAACTTTTATCCTCCTCTTCCTCCTTGCCATTTCTTCCACCTCTCGTTCCCCCCTACTGATCAATCTATCAGGAAGCAATCATTTAAAAACACCATTATAAGTGAAACCAGTGTAGTGGCAAACCAATTAACCTTTACATCCTCCTCTCCCCGCAGGCCCAGGACCTGAACGTGATTGAGGAGGTGATCCGCATGATGCTGGAAATCATCAACTCTTGCTTGAGCAACTCTCTACACCACAACCCCAACCTGGTGTACGCGCTGCTCTACAAGAGGGAGCTCTTTGAGCAGTTCAGGACACATCCATCCTTCCAGGACATCATGCAGAACCTGGACACGGTCAGTCTTAGTTTTCACTCAAATATCAGAAGTGAATTTGGAGAAGCTTGAGTCATTTTTCCTCATGGCTGATTTGTGGTAATTATTCCATAGATCAAGGTTATACAGATTTTCCCTGAATGTCTCCGTCTGAAGGGAAAGTTTCAAAAAGCCAAGCAGCGCTGGAACATATGCGAACTGCATCGTTAACATGGTGTACACCGCGCTGAATCCTGTGAGATGAAGCAGTATTGATGAATTAATCAGTCCCCTTGTGTCGAGAGGCTGTCTTTCAAATATTCATTGAGTGGGGGGGAGGAAGAAACAGTGTGAGAGAAAGCTGTCATTCATGGTTGTCATAAAGAAGAGGAAAGGAAGCTTTGGTGTGTAGAGCATGTGTGTGAGGGATGGGGGATGCTGCATACATAGCCATGCGGGTTTTGCTGTTATCCATAAGTATGAGGGAAGCATGCTATCTCGAATCCCTCAGTTAAGTCAGCCTCCCTAAGGCTATCCTCCGAAGCCTTCCCTGCGCTTGCAAATCTGTGTGTGTGAGCATGAGATTCAGGATGAGGGGTTGCTTTTTTGCTCCTCTAAATTAACCCCATATGGGAGGCCTTCAGAGTTAATGAAGAGATTAGTATTAGATACACACACACACACACACACACACACACGCACACGCACACACAGAGAGGGCTCCCAGGGTGTGTTTGAATTCTCTAAAGCAATCACAGAGCGTGAGCAGAGAAAACATTGCCTGTAGATGCGTTTTTCACTGTTGGTTTGACAAAAAAAGGAGCATTAAAAAGAATTAGTAATACGTAGAGTTTTTTAATGATCAAATATCAAACATTTCTCAGGGGAAGAATCCGGCACAGCAGTGGAAACGTAAAAATACAGTTTCCTTGATCTCTTGTTTGGGCTTAAACCCAGAAGGCATCAGATAATTTGAGCTCCAGTGAAGTGTTCTTTTTAAGTGGGATGAAACACGCTCCAACCCTATGGTGAATTTGTTGAACAACTATAAATGTATATACTTTCTGAGTTTGTAGCCTTCAGGCATATTAGCCGATCGCATGTTCACAGCCTTTTGAATTTGGTTTGGAGGTTTTTTAATCTTTGAAAGCATATTTTATGCAGTTTTATAGACCTGTCTACAAAGATTCTTAATCAGTCTTGTCACTTACATTTAAATATACATAGCTCTGCACCCCTGCATAGTATAGATGCATTTTTGTTGTTAGCTGTTGCAAAATCAGCAAAATGTTGTCTCAAATGAAACAGCTATGTATTTCTTACTAAGTTTTGAGTCTGTAGCAGTGTTACTGTGTACAGACTGAAGCCCTCTACATGTCGCACAATGACACTTTGTTCTAACTTAGATCCCCACATTGCTCCCAGTGTCATCATATAGGGTGTGGCTGCTGCAACATCGATGTGACAGCTCTGAACAGCGGGATTATAAGTGTCAAAGAGCTTCATGGCGGAAACAGGATTGATATTAAACCTCAATGAGATCAAAATGGCATGAGTTCCTGTGTGTTAAGAACCAGGAACAGGGTTTAATGGTGAAGGATTTAGACTGGAAGTGGAGTGTAGATTTTTATAAATATATACCAGCTAAGATTCTTTTTAAACAAAAGAATAAACAATCAGACATTTATTTATTTTATTTTAATCGTTTATTTGGCAGGGACAATGCACAGTAATGAACACTTAAAACATTGAAATGTATCAAGCGTAACAGTGCCAGATTTAGCTTTCAGCTCATTTCCATCCGCAGTCCCTCACATAACACATTTAAGAAAATTACATTTTACAAACATAGCTAAATACATGATATGCAAAAACAGCAAGAGCAGCACACACAAGCATTTACCACATGGCAGGACAATATAGCAGATACGACATATAAAGTGCAAGAAAAGATAGAAGAGATACATAAAGTGCGAGAGGAGATACCCCTGTGTTAAAGTGCATTTAGCGGTGATTGCACGTCTGTTTGTTTCTCAACCATTCTTTGAGTTGACCTTTCAAACTATTGAGTATCGGACAATCCCGTATCTCAGTTGGGAGGCTATTCCACAATGAGCTGCCTTTAATGGAGAGGACATTTTGTCCAAAAGTGGTCCATCTATGGTGGACCTCACAGTCTCCTCTGGTTTCTGACCTAGTGCAGCGTCCAGTGTGTTTTTTGTGGATGAATTCCCCTAAGGGAGGGGGGGGCAGTCCATGTAAACATTTATATAAAAAAGCACATACTTTTAAAAGACTTAAAATTGTCAAAACTCAAGAAATTGTGTTTTCCACAGTGGTGGTATGAATTTGGCTTTCTCTCAAAAACAAGCAAACGACCAGTTTGTAAAACAGTATTCAATGTGGGATAGAATACAGTGGAGGTATGACTTTGCAGCACTGACAGTTAAGAAAGGTCTAATTTGTTTAACATTTTGCAAGTTGAATTTAATATTATTGGATACTTTTCTGTGGATACTTTTCTGTTTCTATGTTTCTTAAAAGTCAAGTTTGAGTCCAGTATGACTCCAAGATACTTGAACTGGGAGACTAGTTCTATTTCTGGTTATTTATGTTATTTTACAGTTGATGTTTAACATAAATTGAGCAAATTGAGCTACTTTAAATATCTTTAAATACAAATGTAAAATGCTATTCAGCTATACATAAAACATTGGTACTGCAGTTAACAGCCTCTAATTTCTGTTTTACATCTGCACCAACATACACACAAATACCAATGTATCCATGATAACATTGGCTTTCCAAAAACCAGAGTGTACAACAGTTGTGGTTAAAAATAGCTTTCCATTTCTAGGATTGAATGAAAGAAACAATGAGAAATGTTATCTTGAGTTTACCAGCTTCTAGTGTCCTTTAAAAACCTTGATAGAAGACGAAGAAACATTTTTTTAAAGGACATTTTTTAAAGCTCTATTTACAAATCATCACCATTAGCCCAAATGTATTTTTGGAAAACGTTAATTCTGTATTGTAATTGGCTGTTTCCTCTTGTGTGACTCTTTTAGGTGATAGGCTTCTTCAGTCAGCGTCTGGAGCTGGCTGGAAGTGACCTGTCAGTTGAGAGGGTTCAGGAAGTCATTATAAAAGGAGCCCAGGCCCTGCCCACAGACAGACTGAAGGTAAATCTCTCTCTCAGACACACACACACACACTCACACACTCACACGACTGGGGGGCCGATGAAATAAGCGAGCATGGAGACGAGGAACAATGAAATTTGAAACTGGTTGAAGAAAAAAGAAGTGGGACATATTGGACATCAAGGTGAATGTGTTGGGGGTGCAATGTGTTGTCAAGGGCTGCGAGTTATGGCTGATTTGGTGGTGGGGAGGTGAGGAAAAGAGAATGAGTTTGTCTAGAAAGGTGGGAGAGGTATGGGAGGGAGATATGGGCTGAAGCGGGGGAAACATGCAAAGAGCCATTGGGACATGAGACGAAAAGGGCTAAAGCCCAATTCTCATAAGCATTAATGCCCATCTTCCCTCCATCTCTGCTGGCCTGCTACACACGAACACGAAATGGCATTTCTAGGAGATGGGATGGGGGGCTAGGGGGCACTTTGTCATAGGCATATCGGACTTGGGGAGGGAGTGGGGGCTGGGGGCGGACATAAATCTGCCTCTGCGCCTCGTTACCCAACACTCCCAACACTCCTGGCGGGTTGGCTAACCCCCGCCCTTCCCAGTACTCCTCCATTAATCAGTGAGGAAATATGTAACCAGCAGTCTCCCCACAACGCTCCTCACCAGCACCGAAGCTCTTAATTGCATGTTTCATCATGTGTTTCATGTTCTATACTTGGCGGCGGGCTATAAGGCATTTGTCTCACTAGCCTATGTGGAGGAGGGATGGTGAGCGGCCACGCGTCCATGTGCTCTCTCTCTCTGTATCTCAATCCCATTCGGCTCCTTGGAGCGCTAATGTAGCAATCGACCAAAGAGCCGTAGAATTACACATTGAGCCATGTGGATAACCCCGCCGTGTCTTTCAGCGAGGGGGCTTTACCTGTAGCACACACTCATGCTTTCAGCTGGACTGGGAATACGTGTGGTCTATGATTAATAATAATCCTTTATTCATAGTGCTTTTTTCAGAATCATAGTAATTCACAGTTACAGCACAAATAAAAAGTGTTTTAAAGAAAACAGATAAAACAGAAAAGATTGGAAAAGAAAAACATTGATAAAAGAGAATTTAAAGACAATTCAAAGGAAATGTAAACTCAAGTAAAATTGCCAAAGGCTGTCATATCACTATGTTGTATGAACTTAAAGGAGACCTCTTCTTTAGGATGTGTGCCTGCAATGTAATGGTGTATGTCGATTGTGCAGCCATCTGTGCCAGTTTTTCTCTTTGTTTCTGTTGTGCACATTGACTCAGCGCCACCTGAGTGCTTTTCAGCTCTACAGGGTGACATGAAGCGAGGAGTATATCTGGGCAATGTCTCCTCGGGGAGTCCCTGCCGCCTGATGGTACCATTGCTCAAACAAACAGCTGTCTCTCCACTTTTCGCTTCCCTTCATCTTATGTGCTCATTCGGCTATACAGCTCCCAACGAGAAAATCCATAGGCTGGATTCATGTTGTGTGGAATCCTCGATGGCAGTTGAAGTTGGTAATTACTCAGTAAAAGCTCTGAGAAGGAGTATTGCTGTCTCAATCCGCTGTGTTTATGTCTGGCTGACAAGAAAGACATGTAAGGATGATTGTTCCTGTCTAAAAAAAAAAAAAAAGAACAAAAACAAGTTGAGTCTGAGCATGTTGTTCTGCTGTGTTTTTCATTTATTTGTGAAGTTATTTCATCCTGAGGTCATGTTCACATTTGTAGGAGCACAGTGCATTTCAATGACGGCTGTATTTACAAACGCGTAATCTGCTGTGTTGACATTTGAATTCCTGAAATTGTAGCCATGTCAACGCTAAACTGGCTAAAGAAACGTTTTCCCTGTTTTGGCTTTCTGTCCTCCACAACCAAAACCTTCTTCAGAGGAAAATGCCATAACCAATAATTCACCATTACCGAATACAAATATGAGGTCAAATCACAATGGAATTCTGTCAACACTTTTATACGCAACATTGCTAAAAAAAATATGTCTCCTAACATTTTAAAACTACTTTTTCACCTGGAAACAATTTGCATCTACTTTGGTGTTTCCAAATCTTTAAGTAGAGGCCCCTGTTCCCATTGAATAAAAAGATAGTGACATTTGTCCTCTTTTCAGATTAGAAACTGCATCACAGCAGAGAGCAGACAGTTCAGCTGACCAAAAACATTTATGATGGAAATGACTTTAATGCAGGTTAATGACAGCATCCATGTTTTATAATACCAACATTGAAATGGGTGATCGCATAGATGGTCTTAACTGTACTGCCACACAACAGATCGGTCAGTGTACTCCTGATCTCTGGGATGATCTACATTTAATTGCAGGACAGCTGAATTCAAATATGAGTTGGTCTTCTTCACATATATTTATGTTTCTGTGTCAGACTTTGGTGATTAGTTTCAAATACTTATATAACAGCTTCTTGTAATTACTACCCGTTAACCAACAGTAATTCTGAAGCTACTGTGCTGCCATGATGAAGCCGTACAGCAACAACAGCTGCTCTGTGTACTCGGATAGATCGCCTTTTAAAGTGATCAATCACAAAGTTAGCGGCCACGGAAAATCCTTCCCAACTTTACTGCCCTGTGACCCTTGGCCCTCATTTCTTTTTATTTTGCAAAGCTCTGTTTCGCCTGTAAACATTTTATCGCCAAGTTAGCATTTTAAGCTGGTATACACTCTGGAGACAATTTTTTTGCAAGAAAAAGTCTTTATCGAGGGAAAAATGCCCTGAATGTACCGCCTTAGTTCACTTCATTGTACAATGAAGTGACGCTTAAAAAGTGTTCTTTCATGTCAGATTAGATATTAGTGGTCATTTTTGCATAAAAACAGCCTTTTCACATGGCTCCACCTTTGTCTGAACCCAACTTAAAAGGCTGCCTGGAAATGTGTGTGTTGTGAAGGGAAGACGGTTAAAGTAAAGTTAAACATTTGCTTAGAAATACTGACAAAACAGATCCATGTTGTTTGAGGTGAGTAGAATAAAGCCTGTTTACCTAAAGGATCTTCAGCATTTACACAAAGAAGTAGACATGTAAATGAGGTCCCAACTGAAAGGAAGGTTTAGAAGGTAGTTAATACCTCAGGGATGACCCTCAGCACCTCGTCACTCAACTGCCCCTCTCTCTCTTTTGTGTGTTTGTGTGTTGTTTCAGGGTGTGTGAGGCTGAGTGGCTCTCAAAGGCAGTGTCTCTGGAATGAGTTGTTTAGCCTGACCAGCTGAAATCTGCCTTATTGAGCAGTGATAGCCGACAGACACTCTGGCTCCTCAGGAGGGGACAGGGGGTGGGGGGGGCTTACCAGCTGTTACTCTGTACCTGCCCCTTTGTAGGTCTGACGACTGGTCAGCGCTACTTTCCCACACATTGACAACATGATGAATATACATTTTCTTACTCTAAAGTCGGTCCTGGGTTCTAAAACGTTTTCAACTCAAATGTAGGGTGAACAAAACTTCTGCCCTGGAAGTAAGATGATTGTAACAATAATTAAGTTTGTGTAATCCTAAACTTTGCTCCTTTCAATATTAAATGCTTGAGAATGATTTCAGGATGTGAGTTCTTGCATCAACATTTCATAATTTAACAAATAGACAAGTCTAGCAACTTGAGTCCTGCAAAAATTCAAAAACAGATGAATTGTTTTGTCTTCAAAATCTTTACACGTTAACCTCTAGTTAAATGCTAATGGAGGCTTGTTCACAATGACCATTTTTACAATTAACTGGTCCCACTAAACACAACTTAAGCTGACACAAATGCCATTAGTTTTGAAGGAATTTGTTCCCATAACCCAGAGTATTGGACACATTTTACAAGGTGAGATGTAATCAGAGGACCACATCATTGCAAATCATGAAAGATGTACCAAATATCCTGACAATCCATCAAATATTTGTCTTGACATTTTACTCAAAGCCACAAATGTCAACCTCATGGTGGCACTAGAGTAAAAGTTAGGGATTCAAAACAAATAAACTTATTAGGATTCGTCCTCTGGAGAACTTAAATGTGATGGCCATTTGAAACTGTTGGGCCAACTGTTCTAGTTCAATTTTCTTTCCTAGTAAATGCTAGGTTGAATTTGAATATGTTACAGTACATTATATTATAACAAATATTGTAAATAATTCAGTATCTGCTTCAATATAAAACTAAAAGTGTCTAAAAATATTCAGGTGGATTTTTGTATCAAAGCCTTGTGGCCTGAAGTCACTTGAGTTAATATTTTTCATTTTGAAATATAACCTTTCAGTGTGTGTGTGTGTGTGTGTGTGTGTGTGTGTGTGTGTGTGTGTGTGTGTGTGTGTGTGTGTGTGTGTGTGTGTGTGTGTGCATATTTGCGTTCATATTTGCTCCCTAGCCGCATTCTTCTCTGTCTGACCGAGCTCTGACAGCACTGCGGCTGCAGAGGCGGGACGGGAACACTGAGTCCTGAGTGAAGATATGAGGCCAGCCAGTCAGTCTGTGTTCAGGGGCGAGGGTCTGACCCGCCAGGACCTATAACTAACTGATATGAGCCCTGGCCAAGTGGACCCAGACAGCTGCCAGACAGAACAACACCGAGTGGAGGAGGAAAAAGAGCCAGAGGAGATATGTAATGAGAAGAAGCCACAGTGTAGACAGAATAAAGAAGGAGACATTATTAAGGATGATATATGCTCAGATTTCCCCCCCCAAAAAAATCAGGAACACTTTTTCATTGACTCATTTAGTGATATCCAAGACTTCCCATTGCACCAAATCCCGTGGTGTTGGTTATTTCCAATATTGAAGTAGGAGGAACAATCTTGGCTATTATGATTCATGGATCATTTATCTTTTTGTTTCATTTTGTGCTCAATATCTAGTGAAAATCATCCGGTGTGTGCCCATGGGGACTGTATATTCATGCCGTTTAGGTTCATAATTTCTTCTCCAGTCAGCACTTGTCTCATTGAATTCCCGTTTGAATATAATATGTTTGTTTTATTGGCATAGAGTGCATCATTTCCACTTACTTTTCAGTCACTTGACAGCTTGTGAGAGTACTCCCTGCTGTACTGAACCACACTGACAGCTTTAATTGTTAACGGTATAGTTAAAGGTTTGGGACTTTTTGTTTAAAAATGGATGAGAAGATCAACACATCTCTCATTTCTGTTCACTAAATATCAAGGTGGAGACATTTCACTTGCAAAAGATGTGGTAACGGCTAGCCTGGTACTTGTAGAAAACTGGAATATATAAAAACAATTACTGGGTTTACATGGTTATATCTTTTTAGGCTGATATAACATGTTATTGTTAATAAAGTGAGTTTTATATTTGTTGCTAGGAAGATTTTGTTACCTTTGGACTGAGCCAATGTTTCTCTCTGTCCAGTCTTTATGCTAAGCTAAGCTAACAGGCCGCTGGCTGTAGCTTCATATTCAACATTCTAGCATAAGAGTGGTATTAGTCTTCTCGTCTTGCCACGAAAGCTAACTTTTCATTTAATTAAGTGGGGGTTTCTTTGCTTGAATGCTTTAGCAGCATGTTGTTCTTTTACTGGTCTTTTCCTTAAGCTTTAGTTAAATAATTGTTGTTATTTCATGGGGTTAGTATAGCCAGCAAACCTTGTGATCTTTTCTTTTTAAATGTTAAATTACTGGAGTTGTAATTATGTGATTTTATTCACGACACATAAACCAGAGAGGCCTGACATAAGCACATACTTGTTTTTCATAGAAAATGTTGGCTAATGCAAAGACACAAAGCATTTAAATACATGCAGTGATTGCTGAGAAAATATCCTTTTTGTGCTTATTGTCAAGGTCTGATTTGTTTCACTTGTTCCTGTGAAAGCTGTATTCAAAGGTCATGATGAAGTGCTCCTCATATTCTGTTGCAGTCGTTAGAGAGAACATTTAAACAGAATTTTTTGTATTCAAATGTCCTACTTCGCCTGTATGTCTTTCTATATTTGTGTTACTGCTTACTCCACATGTTCCAAAAACATATGATCTGCTTATTATTTGGAGCATATTTCCATATATTTGCAACTTAATGAGGGAAAGTTTGCATTCCTTAATGCCCTAACATAGAAACAATGTTAGAAACACACGTGTTTATCGACGTGGCAGTGTTTGTTGATTAATGCTTTAATTAACTTAATGATATAATTAGCATAAGTACTTATGTTTTATCAAAATGATTATGGCAGGTCATTAATCTCTAACTGCCTCTTATTTGAGTTTATTTTGCTTAGGAAACAACAGACTTGCTTAATGAAGAAAATAATATCCATCTAAACATTCAAAACTTTACTATTCAAATCAGAATTCCTTTATTTAGTGGGGAAGTTTACAGTGTAAAAGCTATAGTGGCATAGCAGTAAATAAGGCAAGCAATAATACAAAAAGAAGGAAAGCACACATTAGTAATAAAATCAATTAGTACACAACCACGGCTAAAAATTAGTAGCTGCAATAAGAAATAAAAAAGTAAAAGTGATCCTGGGTTGAGTAACCGTCACTATCAGTGTCATGTTAACAATTGATGAGTTGGTAAGCTCGCCTACGAGACAGTCACCTACACACAAATACCATCCAGATAATACAGCTCCTGCTTTGTGTCTCCCCAGCACAATGGCAGTGGTGTGTGTGTGGTCTGGCCTCAGTAGCCTGGGCCTGGCATCTGGCCTGTGACCCCGCAGCCCCTCTGTCTGTGTCATTATGATACTGATAGTGAGGCTGTGAATAGAGGCAGCCCGGACTCAATAGAGCCGGCTGGGATGGCCACATAAAGGCCGTCAGCATCTGTCTGTCAGCGCAGACTGATTACTGTACATGCGTGTAGTAGACAGGAGGATATAATGAGGTACCTTTTTATTATTGATGCTGTTATTCTGCTGCCTACCTGCTGTTAGGTGGGCTTGTGTTTGCTTCAAGTGGCTTTTTAAAATGGAGCTTAACGTTGAGTATTTCTTTTGAAGACACTCCACAGAGGAGCACTTTATCTTCTTAATGGGAATTTTGTCAAATGGAGCTGCATTGATTAGTGCATCAGTCGTTTGGCTTGCTTTTCGAGCAAAAGCGTCAACAATTAACTGATTTTGCTTCAAATGTGAGAACTTTCTTTTTCTCATCAAAATTGTAAATCGTACATCTTCAGGTTTTACATGTTAAAAGAAGACATTTAAAGAATTCACTTGTGTCTTTTGGTCTTGAATTTAAAAAGTGATTTTCAATCTCATTCTATATGTTGTAAATAAAACTATTGATTACCACTCAATTGTTTGATCCATAAAAATGTCAGAAAAAAAGGTTTATCATAGTTTCATAAAAAAATTAAAAAGGTTGTTTTTGTAACCAGCAGCCTAAAACTCAAACTTAATTTTGATAATCTGCCAAAATCTACCCAATTTGAGAATCTGGAACTTGTACATTTTTTACTACTTTGCTTAAAATATGAAAACTATTCATCCATTTCCTGAATGTTGCTTCCAAATGGCCTAATGGGCATACATAATAGGTATGTACGACATGGTACAGTCCACAGTCTGTTGTCTCTTTGTTCCTGCTGGATTAGCCCCAAACATATCACACTGAGGCCCAGCAGTTTGAACTTGATGACCTCTCTCTGTGTGGCTCAGTGAGTGTTTTGTCCATTAAAAGGCCATGTCATGACAAGCTGAAGCTTGAAGAGTCGAATGGCTATTACCAAGTAATCAGGTTACTCAGCACTACTCCGCTGGTCTTAACAAATAGGTCACGCACTGTAAAGTTACACCTCTGTTTGGTTTCGGTTTATTAGATTGTTTTGCTTGTTCTTTATGTGTTTACGTGTATTGAGGTCTATTTTCTCATGTATCCCTGGGCTGTTGCATGAGCGACCGTCACACTGTAGCTGTAGTCGCCTGCGGGGATCTTGAGGTGACGTTAGCACATTAGCCGGCGCTTTAAGAGGTCAGCGGTCGTAGCTCAGAGTGATACCTGTCCCGCAGGCCGCTGTAAGCAATGTTACCTGACAGACAGATGGAATTACATCTGCCATCAGGCTACTGTACCTGGTGAAGAGTGATTACTGAGAGCCCTGAACACATTCTCTCACCTGTGTAGCAGCAGAGATGTCACTGCGTTGGTCACAGCATTTTACAAATGTCTTTCATCAGCACCTTCCAATATGGTTGAAGGCAGTGTCTTTATGATGTTGGCGTCTCCGGCTATGTTTAGTCCATCAATAGCACTTGGGAAAAGCTGCAGCCCTCTCATTGATTTCAATATGATGCTGCAGACTTGACATAATAATGATTCACACCAAAAGTTGAACGCATACATGGTAAATAACGTGAATAAAAACACAGTGAATAAAGGGCTAATTTCACCTTTGACCTGGCAAGTGTATAACAAAAGATCAAATGTTCGTCACCATGGTTATTTCCAGAGTAGTAAAATCCAGTCTTGGTGTGGTGCCTTCTTTTTCTTGCTTTAGCAGGTACAAGCTTCACGAATAGCACTCACAGAGATATCACTGCACCCTCTCTGTATATATGAAGCTGATGTGTTTGAAGTCCTTGAGCTCTAGGATGCAGCCTCATGCTGAGAAGGTTTTATTTAATCTCTTCTTAAAGGCATTAACACTTCCTATATTTCCAACACATCAGGGAAAACATGTTAAAACACAAGGTTTCCTCCCATGTTGTGTATTCCTGCTGCAAACATCTCCCTGTAAGATTGTCATCAATGTTTCTAAACGAGACACAGATCTACCTGGGTTGTGCATCCAATCATTTTTCTTCAAATCTCTTCTCTTTTTGCGTGAACAGAAGTTTCCAGAGCTGAAGTTCAAGTATGTGGAGGAAGACCAGCCGGAGGACTTCTTCATCCCCTACGTCTGGTCCCTGGTCTTCAACGCTGGAGTTGGCCTTCACTGGAGCCCGCACGGCATCGAGCTGTTCAGCATGGACTCTGGCTGAAAAACAACAAAGCAGATGTGCGTGTGTCTTCATCTCCTGTCAATTTAAGAAAAAAAAAGAAAGACTGAAGGCATGTGTGTGTTTGTTTGGGTGGGTGTGCGCGCATTGCCCTTTATAGTATGTGCACGCTGCTTTGAAAGTGCCTCGACCTTGTACAGACTGGTGTTTCTTTTTATGCAGCACAACCTCTTTCTCCATCATATCATAATAAGTCCTCTGCTTCTACACTGTGAAGCTTCATCTGCACTGGTTAACTGTTAACGCAGTCGATCCAAATGATATACAGTCAGGCCTGTAGGGATTATATATTCAACACCTGAGCAGCATCACTCGTTTCTGCAACACATGCTGAGTTACTTCTGTAAAACACTTGGTTATTGTGAGGAGCTCAGGACACTGGCGAGGGATAATCCAACGGTTTTTTCTTGCTTAAGAAAAGGTCAATTTAAACACATGCACCTAAGTGTTACACTGCTCTGGTTCTTTTACCCGCTGCACTGAATGCTAAGACATCCACTTCATATTCAAGGCTTGGAAATCATACAACACACGTTTATGAATAACTTATGTAATATTGAGTTTCTCATTATTACCGTTTTATTTTTTTACCAACATTGTTCTCTGGATACAGATACAATGGGTTTGTATAAAATATATTTGTTTGTAAAATACATTTTAGAAAAAGGTCATAGAAAGCGAGAAAGATGGTGTTTTTTTATAACATGCATGGCTTTCAGATTAGAGTCCACCAGTGTTTCTTGGTGGCCCTCCCCCCATAATCCCCTTTGAATATCATAATACTTATTACTGTTTTGTAGTTCTTGGATGAAATGAGCGGTCCGCAGGACGCCGATTCATGTGATTTCATTGTTGCTTCCAGTTTGTTTATTTGACTTTACCCTGACTTAGTTGTTTCCATTTCTTCCTGATGGTTACCAAAGCAACAACCTAAAATAGGACGAAGTTATTCAACATTCTGTCCTTTGTGCATAATTACAGTTGGCTTTTTGATTTGTCACTTTATTTGCATCTTTTACTGGAGACTTTGTATTGAATTATTTATTTTTCATGGTTTTTTTTATATNTATTACAACAAATGTATTATCTGTCCATATACAGCAGCCCCCACTTGATGTAGCAGTAGTGTTTAGTAATGTATTCATTGATGACTACTCCTCCTATGGGCATCAAGTGGGGGCTGCTGTATATGGACAGATAATACATTTGTTGTAATATTATTAATAACATGTATTTATAAGTTATATATATATATATATATCATTATTTATTTTTTACAAATCACGTAACTGTTCAAATGTATTTGTAGCTGCTTATAACTACATTATCACGTTTTATAAATAAACAATGTATTACGTATCAAATTACGTTTATACTTTTACATTAACAAAAATATTTGATAAATTGTTGATTTGTTTGTTGATAGATTTGTGAATAGACTTACAATACAGAAACAACAAAACGTTATGACTAAGATGTAAAAAATGAGTGTGCTCGGCAATTTATTGGTCTGGCTCTTAATGGGACTTTGAAGGCAGCATTTATTTACTGGTGGGTATGACTATGTTTGAGTCATCTACTGACAATGTTAAACACCTGTAGGCAAGGCAAGAAAGAATGCACCCTAAAAACAAGATTGTCTGATGATGGTACATTAATCCACTTTCAAGAGTGACGGGATGAATGGGGAAAAAGCCTGTGGATTTTGCAAAACATGAAAGTGGCATATTCCTGAAAAAGCCTGATAACAAACAGTAGGCCTAATGTTTATTATCTGTTATTATATCTTGGGGCTCTGTTTTTTCCCTAAACAAAAGGGAAGGGTGCTACTAAGCTAATGTATGTGTCTACTCTGGCTATTAAAAAGAGATCACAGATTGTGACTCAACCAGCGTACATAAACACAGACAGGGTGGTCCAACATGCTTCTGGCTTTCTGTGTGTGTGCGCGCACGCGTGTGTGCGTGCGTGTGTTTGTGTGTGTCTCTTCCCAGAAATGTGCAGCAGTAAACACACAAAGAGGCACAGAAGTAACATTACCACTGGCTGGGGGCATAAACAGTGACACGCAACGCAATGCAATGCAACACAGCCCCATACTTATTTTCATACACATTTGTGGGTACAAGCACATTGCACATTTTGACACTGCATGTCACTGCACATATCTCAAAGGGCAAGAAACCATGTGCAATCAGAGGTGCAGAGAGCAATTGTGAGGCCCCCCGAGAGAGCTGCCCTGCTTGGACTGGGAGCCTCTGGCGGTCCCCCTGGGGCTGAAGGAGGCCCTTACCCTTCACTCTTTCCTCCATGACACTAACCAGACACAGCAGCACATACACATTCAGGGATGGGGGGGCGGGGGCTCTGTGTGTGTATACGTATATATGAGAGAGACCAAGAGGCAGACATCAAGAGGGAGTGAAATGAAGGGGGGACAGAGAGAAAAAAGCGGGAGACGTTAACACATACGCTGAAAGCCCCCCAGCTTTAACCCGCAGCTTAGAGCATTTGTTGACGTTTTTTCATATCCTCCTCTCAGTCTCTTCCTCGTAAAAGAGAGCAATTACATGTCCAGGACAATCCCACATTAAACAAACATTAGTTCTCTCTCCAGAGCCAGACTCAGCCAAATTACATTGTTTCCAGATGCCCATCACAAGCCCACCCTCTCTCTTCAAACCCGCCCTCATCTCCTCTCCTCCTGCTTTACTTTCTCCTCATGTTCTGCTCCTCTTTATTTCTCCCTATAGTTCCCTAAACCTCCCAAGTTAAGATGTGAGTTTGTGAATAACAGCCGAGCAGCCTGCTTTCAATTACACCGCCACATCCAAGACCACTGAAGGGGGAAAGGAGGGCCAGAGATGGAGACTCAAAAAACTTGTTTTAGATTGTCACATCTCTATACCGATGATGGACAGTAGACAGTGTCTGAGGTCATTATAACTGGCCAGATAGGGAAAGCCATGCTTAAGGTTTTAGTTTGCTTATTGGTGAAATAAATGTTCAGCGATTGTTTAGCTTCAAGATGACACTATCAACCATATCTTCAATAAGCTTCCTTTCCTACTTCAGTTGTAACAGTTAAATAGCTGTTTCTTTTTCATCTCGGATCTCATTCTTCCGTTGATCTAAACAAATTAGTCAGCGATTTGCTTCAACAAAAGCAACAAGAGTCCAAGTCCTTAACAGCGTATATATACACAAATTGCACAGCATGAACATCCTGACACACTATCTGCAGAAAATAGATAATACCGTGTTAAATAAACTGCAGGGTAATGGGCCAGTTCTGTTGTTTCTTTAAGTCTTTTATGAAGGGATCTCATCAGAAAAGGATATTACTATGTATGATAAAGAAAGCTATCTTAATAAGTCATGTTGGGTTCTGGAGATAAAATAATAAAACATTCTTAGTAGCAGCCCTTTTGATAAGGTTTACATTTGAAACCCTCTTAATATGCCATACTTTAATTCTTCGCATTGGCATTTTAAGGTTAATGTTAACTTTAGCATCCTTACACCCACATAGACAATGCTAGCATGTTGAGCAGGTTCACCATCTTAGTTTAGTCTGTTCGTGAAGTAGGTAAATGTGTGCACATGCTCAGAAGACAAACAATACAATATGTTCTTTATATTCATGAGATGTCAATACAGCTGAAAGGTGACTTTAGCTGTAAACAGTATTCTATGGGAAGCAATGTCACATTAAGTTAGTATAGTCTAAGCTCAAAGATAACAGCGGTGTCAGGAAAATGGACCAGTTCTTTCTTAATAGTCTATGACCCAGACAGGATGTCAGACACTGTTCTTGGAAAATAAAAACTTTATTGTAAAATTCCCATGAAATAATCCCATTGAAAATGTGACACATGCCATTGAGCAACACACTTGAAGTCTACCAAAAGCAGCAACACTGTGTAGTCTGACCTCTCAGTGTGTGTGTGTGTGTGTGTGTGTGTGTGTGTGTGTGTGTGTGTGTGTGTGTGTGTGTGTGTGTGTGTGTGTGTGTGTGTGTGTGTGTGTGTGTGCGTGTGTGCGTATTTGTCTCATTTGTTGTCACTATTATTAAATTCACTCTTGAGTGCACTCTCCTATGGAAACAGCTGGCTGGACGGATATATTTAACAGAGAAGATATAATCAAGGCAAACCTAACTCTCTTTATGTCATTCTTTTACATTTGTTGTCATATGTTGTGGACATTTATGCATGTGTGTGTGGATAAAACAGAGCATTAAAAGAAGCCCTGAAGGGAGGACGCATCAAAATAAAGCTGAATAATTGCATTTTATATGTTTTTGTGGGTGTGTGTGTGCGTGTGCGTGTGCGTGTGCGTGTGCGTGTTTGAATTTGTTTGTGCATTGATGTCTGGTTGTAAGGGGGGCTCATCAGACAGCAGCTACATGGTTGAAGAAGCACTCAAATAAACTCACGTTTCCACAAGACCTAGGGGCATCTATGGGGACCTCCTAATACATCTCCAAACCCCAAACACACACACACACTAACACAGATATGTTTACGCACACACACACTTATCTCGGACCGAGCAAATCTAATGAGACAGCCAGACTGCGACGTGTACAGACAAACCTTAAGGCAGAAGTGCCTGAACACAAACAGACAGTTATAGAGTCAATAATAAACAGAGGGTACCCAGTGGTCAGGTGTGTTGTCCAAACAAGATCCATTGATCACGACTGCATTGGGACAACATCAGTTTGAATGTATATTAGTTAAAGCCAACCTCTTATTTACTAATGTTGTGCTGTTAAGATTTCAATTTCAGATCAACACTGATGTTCTGTTTCAATATTAGTGTGTTGCCAGACAACAGCTGAGACAATCAATATGACTTTCACATCTGTATTCTAAATATGTAGCTTCAGCCAGCAGCTGGTTATTTCAGCTTTAAATTAGACTGAAGTCTTCCGACCAGCTTTCTAATCAAAATGATGTTTTAATCTTCTTTAATTTAAAACTAAAAATATAAACAGTCCCCTTCATAAGCATTAGGCTTGCCGTCTCAATCTTCTTTTCTAATTAGCAAGAAGGCGAATAAGTAGAAACGTGTTAAAACCTTCATTAATTATTCAAGACAACATTTCAATCCGTTATCAGTGATTGGAAAGAAAATTAAAATTAAATAAAAAATTAACAAATTATTTTATAAACCCTTTTAAGTCTTAAGACCAAATGTTTAAAATGCTTGACAATAAAACAAGTCATAATTTAATCAATTAGTCAATAACCAATACATTTATCGCATCCTCTTGTTATTTAGCCATTTAAGATTAATGACTGTCTTGTTCCATCTCAACTATTAACATCTTTTAGTTTTAACTTATTTTTATTTTAATCTATTGTCAGTATATATTTTGTTACCTATAAATTATTAGATATCTTGTATAATCCCTCTTAAAATCTTTGTATGTTATTGGGAGTATATTAAAACTCACATTGCTTTATTCATCCTGCATTGTTAAAGCCAAGGCACATTGAAATAGTGTTGATAGCAACTTGATATATCTATGTATTCTTTTATTTCATTATCTATTTGTGTGTGTGTTACTCACATAGTCGGGCAAGGCAGTGTCGTCGCCCTGTCTGCCTCTCAGAGACTGCGTCGCCTGCTCCAAGACCTTGTTGTGCTTCTTTGAAAGCAGCGCAAACAAACTGCAGGAGACACAGAGAGGGAACACATGAGTGAGAGCAGCATCGACAGATGAATGATACACTTCACCAAAAGAAACCAAATACAGTTGTCACACCGCACCATGTCATTAATGTGCTGTAAATACTCCAACAGTGACCTTTACTCAGCTTAACTGAGGAGAGAAGCCTTTATTAAAAACAGATTATTATTAGAGAGCAGCCTGTTTTGCTTTATAAATGAGGCCATTCAAATACTGAATAATAAGATTTTCAAAAATGATGTCTCCAATTTACCATCAGCTTACAATCAGAACTAGTTTTTTAATAACTCGGCTATATTAAGGCCTGCGTAGGTCACAGCTTTGTTTACTCCGTTTTTTTCATGTACGTGTGTGTGGATGTTCTGCCCTTTGACCCACGAGATAACTGACTTGCTTCAACCTTATTGTGTGTGTATGGTTGTCTGTATGGGACTGCATGATTGGATGTTATTGCTGTACACATAGACAAGAGTGCATCACGACTATGTATGTTATTTATGCTCGGGTAGCAATGAGGTGGGTAATACAAACACGCATGTACCCAAAATAATACAAGAACACAATATGATTTGTCTAAAAATACATTTGATCTTGTTGACTTCTTTATTACATCTTATTTAATCCAATACTGAGTCTTGCTTGTCAGAGTCTCCTATCGTATTCATTGCAGTGTTTATCATAATTATTAGTGACCTTCTGTTTTAATTACAACTTTTTAATAGTCTTTCCAGGCCCCCGAGGCTGTCGAATGTTTAATTTGTGTGTCAATTAAGGAAAGAAATTGCAGAATAGATGAAATTCAATGACAGCAAAGGGCTAGGGAAATTCAGATGCAGAGCTCAGCTAAGCCCCATAAAGCTACACCTGTCCATCTGTCAGCAGGGGGAAACACACACACATTCTTTCTGCAGGCTAATTGGCTGAATGATAGCTGAATGGAGATATCTGAGCAGCTATGAGGAGGTCTACTTGTTATCTACAGACCTAATGTCAAAGGTCCTATTAGCCATGACTACTTAATGGGACCTGTTGTATTACCTAGTCAGTTTTTCTTATTCTAAATGAGACCACCGAGCAAGTTCCACCTGGGACATTTGCCCACAATTACATCCCTCATTTTTGGAGAGGCAGTGACGGACACGGCCCGGGGATCAGCGACACAGAAAGTCTTCAACACTGCTGGCCTGATCCCAAAATCAGTTATGAGCCTGCAGTAATGACAGACATGGTCTCCACTGACACACTGGAGATGTAAAGGGGCTCTGTCTTTACCAGTTCAAAGGATTACCCTCATCCGGACACACATACAGTGGGTGGTTACGAGCTGACTACATGCATGTTCTCACATTTATTTGAAGGCATGAGCGACTGCAAATCATTTATTTTATCAACAAATTGGGAAGAAAATGTCTTCTAGACTGTTGGTCAGATCATAAAAGCTATTTTATAAGATGTCACACTGGGCTCTGAAACTTATTCTAAACATATTTTAGAATAATACAATTAATAAAATATCTGATGGGTTTATTGGACACATGAGTATCTGTGGTGACAGAGGAGGCAATTCAAACTAGGGCTGCTCAATTAATCGTATTTTAAATCGCGATTACGATTATGGCTTGCAACGATTACGAAAACAACGTAATCGAAATAAAACGATTCTTTTTTTATTATTATTTAATTTTTTTTGGTTTTTCAGTTGAATTAAAGTTCAGGGTAATCAATTGTTAAAAACATACTGTTAAAAACAAAATTCTCTAATAAATGGATGTTTTCAAAGTCAATGAATAATCGCATTTAATAATCGCAATTACAATTATTGACCCAAATAATCGAGATTATGATTTTTGCCATAATTGAGCAGCCCTAATTCAAACCCATTG
This sequence comes from Notothenia coriiceps, assembly GCF_000735185.1. Classification (NCBI taxonomy): domain Eukaryota; kingdom Metazoa; phylum Chordata; class Actinopteri; order Perciformes; family Nototheniidae; genus Notothenia; species Notothenia coriiceps. Next base: position 429,915 of record NW_011365380.1, on the reverse strand, counting down.
TTGCCTCTAAATAAACAACACCAACTTTGATTCTCTCCGAGAGTCTATTATGGAGCAGAGTTCGGCACTGCCTGGCAGACATTTGGAAATTCCTGGCAGGAAATTCCCCTTTATCAAGCCAGCCAGTTTAGCCCAGCCCTGGCCATCATACTCATTATCATTGTTATTATCATCAGACATGGAGTCAGTTGCTCTACATCACCACAGGATAGACATGTACACATTCACAGACAGAGTTCTTCTCTGACTCAAAACACCAGAGAGTCACAGATATGGAGAGAGACACTGGCAGCGAGATAAGAGGATCCTTGAGTGTGTGTGAAAGTGTGCACGTCTTCAAGAAGGAAACATTCCTTCCTGTGCGTCTGGAGTTCAAAAACACTCACGAATGACTTGATGTTTGGACCAATTCCATAAAGTCATTCACTTCCTCACGTCCCAAATCCTTCCCCTCAGTTACCTTGTGTTACATAATGTTGTGTTATGTTACTCTCTACACAAACACACCAATATTTCATCTCTTATCTTCTTCTGCGGCAGCCACTGTCAAGTTACTATAACGGTCATTAAAATGAATGAGTCTGCTGTGCTTGCATTTAAATATAAACTTCCATCCGTGTCTTAGGACAATTTATTTGTATATTTAAGTATCTTTGCTCACACAGATAAAGATTGTGTCAGGTCCTACTTGCTTGTGTGGTATACACTACGTATGCTGTTGATTTCAGTACAAAAACTACAAAATGTCAGAAAGGAAGTTCACTCCTGTGCTAGGCAGACTTTAACCATATTCATGCTCCGAGGAAGGCCTCTGGCCATAACACATTTATGTCTTTGATGGTGTGCCAACTCTTCCACTTGATTATCGGATTCATATATTTAAGTACCCAGTTTCTCTTTTTTATTCAAGTTCTCAGCCATAAAGGAAGCGCATTCAGCACAGTTTAGAGTTAGTAGAGGTCGGAGATGTGGCAATGATATGAGACAATTTTCTCTACAGTCAGCAACTTTGCCATACCATTTATACTGGGGTAGTCACTTTTTATCATCCCTAGGTGTATTAAACCATTGAAATGTTCAAGTGAAAGAGCAAGACTGTTTAAAGGGAATATTGGATCCTTGTGACTAAGTGACTATAATGTGACATTTAATCCACTAAATAAACCGAAGAAATGCAGCTCTGGTTATTTTATACGTTAACAGTTCCTTAATTTATCATGTTTAAATATGCATAGATATTGTGATATAAATGATATTACTGTATGCACATCGCCCACACTTAGTTGGAGGATATAAAGACTGTCAAATGAAAAGGTCAAGATTTAGACTCAGTAATTAAACAACTTTACTTTTTGTTTCAAACCAGAAAACAGGTCAATTATAAAATGGAAGAAAAGAAAAAGAAAAGCTAGAAATAAACATATTATATCATCATCTGTCCCACTCATTGTACAGTACGTCCTCACCTTATGATGCGCTGGGCGGCGTACTGGTGGAGACAACGAAACTGGGCAGACATGTTGGCAAGGGCAGCGAGACAGTTGGTGTGGAGGTACTTATCCTGCGGAGGATGCACACACATACATAAACATGTTAATAATGTTACTGCAAAGCAACAAATGACTCTGTAGTATCAATCTTTAGAGTCTCATCGTAACAAAAGCCATATGGAGGATGTGGATGTGAATAATTACAGTTTGAATAATTACCATTTGGTTTCTGAATGCACTGCTGTTTGGAAACTGTGTGAATGAATCCGTATTAAACTTACCCTTGTGCGGGTCATGTTGAACTGGATGGTGCGGATGACCACCAAAATGAGCAAACTGCCAAGTGAGATCTCTGTCAATGTTCTCTCCGTGTACCATGTGATGTTCTTCAATTCCTGTGAGAGGTAGACACAAAGAAATGAGACATGACTTTTGAATCCATCAGGAATTATTTACAATTTTCCCTGCCATTGCAAGTGAAGAAAGGTTTCAGTGACATTGCATGGAATGTACACAATGTGTATTCAGTTGTGTCTACCCACCACTTCATGGACAGAGCGATTGAAGGCGTCGTCCTCGGTGAGGATGAGGAGGATAATGAGGGCCATGTAGACATGATGAGAATTTCTGTTTTCCACGTGGTAAAGGATCTCGAGGATGGGCAACACCTGAGAGGAAGATGGGAGAGCAGAAGGAAGAGCTGAGCATGTGTAGGTGTAGTCGCAGGAAAAACATTCATTATATCCTTGTTACAAGATTCCACAAGCAAACAGCCTGAAGGGACAAAAATATAAATATTAATCCTGCAACAAGAAACAACTAAAAAAGCTGAATTCATTTTCTACAAAGCAATGGTATGCACAATTAAAAAAGGTATTCGTTGTGTTTTTCTTTTCAGTGAAAGGGAGCTTTTGTTGTCTAGCCTGGGGGCTTTGTTAAAGTTGAATCCATCAACAAGTCAAATACCATTCTATTTTTACTAGGGCTGCACAATATATGTTTTTGTTTTATATCGACATTGTCATGCAATGTAATTTTGCACGATATTGCATTCAGGGATCATTTTAGTTAGTTGAAAGAGGATAACAGTAGAAAATTGCACTTTACCAAGGGGCTATTATTCTTTCAGTTATTGGAGCCTTTTGTATTCTTTCTATGGTAAGTCATTTCGTTTCATTTGTTCTTCAATTCAACAAGCATCTGTTGTATTATTTAAAGTGTGTTACTATAGAAGTGCTAGTATCAAGTCAAAATCTAGAGTCCTGTATACAAGCATATTACAAATGTCAAGTAAAAAGTAGAAAAACAGCAATATACAAATACAGAAATATAGACATGTCAGAATAAAGGAGGGAGATAATAAAACGGTAAAAGCAGCACTGCAGATTCCCATTGAGAAGATATTTACATTATTTACTAATTCATGGCTGCTTCACTATAGGCAGAAGCAGATTGTATATTTAGATATGCAGAACAGATGGTAAAAGTGATCCGCTAACGTCAACAGTGGCAAAAGATTGTCTACTCAGACTCATATTGTCGGAGTGAAAGCAGTTAGTAGCTAGCATGCTGAGCGATGAACCCTCACAGATGCAGCGTTAGCTCATTACGCCGCCGTGCAGCCGTGCTTTGTTATGGCTAGACTCATTAGTACACCCCTACATAATAAACTCAATCTAGACTTGCTAATGGTAACATTTTATAATAGCAGCTATAAATGAGAAATAACACAGAAAGGTCATGCTGATAGACATGCATTCATTTAATTGCCCTGCGTTCTTTTAGAATATGATGTCTATTAAAAGTAATTTGCTGCATGTGTTTGCCGATTGCCATGAATCTTTTTTTGCAATTCTTAACAGACTACTTTTTCAACTGCTTTCTAATCAAATCTAATAATTTAGTGTTGCACTGCACGAAAAGCCTCACATGAATGTCTACAATGTTCATACATGATACCATCTGACATGCTGGTCTACAGATTGATTTTCATTCACTAAATGCCTCAGTACATTCACTCAGCTGGAAGGAATAACTGGCACTGTCCCACATGGACCGGAGAGCACCAGCTGCCACTGTATACATCCTCCCTGCTTTCCAAGCCATAGCATTTGGTCCAAGATGAAACGATTTCATGGCCATACCCATGTGTGTAGGAAGGACTGCATAATGTGTTTTGTTGAGGATTGCCAAACAACCCAGTGTTCTTTGCTACTGCTATTTCCATAACCTACAACAGAAAATATAATTAGGTTTTTAGGTTAGATATCTGAATGTAGGTTTGTGGTTAACACAAGCCTAAGAGATTTCAATGCGTTTTACTATGACACAAAATACAAAAATAAATCCTGTTGTGAATTTTAAGCTTTTACATGGAAAGGATGGGAAAATGAGAATACAGGGTTTGTTGGGAGACGCCATCTTGCCAAAAACAGCTATCTACTCAGTGGTGGTGGTTTAAGTTATCCAACCTTTGTGTAGATAATTTACACCCTATTCTTAGCTTTTTACTTCTGACGATTTATATAGGCATAATAAAATAATTAAAGCAGTGTTCATTTGTAGACATTATCTTGTTGAACAAAGCATGTTAGTATCATACATTTTTTCTGGCCATAGAGTTTATTTTCTTTAATAATCCCAAATTGAATAGAAATAATCCATTGTCTTTTTATTAAAAGAACCAGGGCTATGTTCTCTTCAAGGTTGGCCTACAAAAACCCGTCATTATTGCAGCGCATTTTTATCAAGTGGTCTTCATTGCCATTCTACCCACCAGATTGTCCATGTCAGTCCTGGAGAGCATATACGTCCTCATGTTTGCGTTCTGGTGAAGAAGGGTGTACAGTAGAAGAGTGGCCTGGTCAGAGCGCTGCTGCTCACACAACGCTGTGTACAGACTGTTGAAATTGATCTGGAAGGTGTGAGGTTGCTCAGCGGACATCGAAGACGTGTCTGCATGTGGAGAAGTCAATATTGTCAGGATGATAATGTTATCACATTTGTTCATTAACACCTGGTATATGTAATACACATTAAATACTCGAATAAAAACAAAAGTAAAACCAACAAATATATACCTTGTGTGTTTCTGAAACATGTGATGGCCTGGCGGTAGGGGTTTGGCCAGTCGGGGCCGTCTGTCAGATTGGCGAGCACCAGCAGTAACAGGAGGCTCTGATTGGACAGTGGTAGGGGGTTGTGTTCCTGGTCTACACCGGCTTTGTTGCCAGCCCCTCCCAATGTGAAGACACTCCATAACCCACCTGAAGACAGACACATAAATGGTGCACCGATAAAAAATATATTCCCTATAATAATATAGAGAAAAACATGTTTTTTTTACTCTCCAAATGCTTTTTAGTTATATATGACTTTAATTTCTGGTGAGTTCATGGATTTTTGCAATTTTGTGTGTGTTTTTTCCAGTGTGTATTACATTAAAGGCCAGTGTTTCCCCTACCATTTTCTTGGAGGGGCGCTGCGCCCTGCCAACGGAGTCCCGCGCCCCCACTGAAATTCAAGGTGTTTAAAAAAAATATATATAGATATGTATTTTTCATTTTTTTTAAATATATATATAGCACCAAATTGCAACTAATCTATATCTACTGTTACTTTTCACATTGAAAATGTGCTCTTTTATTAAATAAACTAAACGCTTTCATTTTAAGTTGTGAGTTTAGTGTTTTTGACCCAAAGAAACACTGATGCATTAATCAATAAAAATAATCCACAGCTCCTCTCTCTGCTCCAGAGGATTTAAAATATATATATATCCCAATGCCACCTACATATGGGCTCGTGTCCAACATACATTTAACCTTTTCCACAAAGACACAGTTAGCTGTCTCAGTGTGGTGAGCACAGAAACCAAACTGCATTGGGTGGAGTGGAGCGAAACCTTTGTCTAAATGTTTGGTGATTCGTTTTGACAGCCATTTCTCAGCTATCTTAAAAGGCACAGGGGATGATGCTGATTGGTCTGTAATTGGACGTCATTGCCTTTTTATTAAAAAAATCGGTGTCACCGTGGCCACTTTCCAGGACGATGGAACTTCCCTCGTGCTGATAGATTGATTTACTAACATACAAATTGGTTTTATTAGACCGTCGATATGTGTCTTTATAAAGTTGGTGTCTAAACCATCTGCATCCCTTGCCTTAGAACCTCTTAACCCTAAGATCATATTTTTTACCTCCACCTCTGTGATTTCCTCCAGGTCAAAAAGGGGCGTGTATCCACAGTCGGGCTATGGGAGACCTCAGATGGCGGGAAGAGCTTTGCAATAACAATGATATTATTAATGTAATTCAAGCCGCTTTAAGCACAGAAAAAATGCAATGTTCTTCTTTATCAAACACACATCCCTGTGTGATACCCAGGTAGGATTTCTAAGACTTAGAAACGAGAACCAAAGCTCTCTGTGTCAGAACAACAGACTGATGGATGGATCTCGGCCTCAGTGATGAAGAGCAGTCAGGTTGTGAATGTCCAACTTTTTATAGAAAGCATTTTTGTATTACTTGCAGCTCTTAAGCCTTTAACTGATTTACGCTTCATGAGGAGTCGAATGCAGGGGCGGACTGGCCATTGGGAATACCGGGAGTTTCCCCGGTGGGCCGGTGCTGTGTGTGGGCCGGAGGGCCCAAAAAAAAAAAAAAAAATCTTCTTTATTTTGCTTAAATCCTACTGGCCCACATTTGTAAGTGTTCCGGCCCAGCCCAGTCCAGCCCAGCCCAGCCCAGCCCAGTGGGGTGTGGCCCA
>NW_011365380.1:423356-423619 GCF_000735185.1 Notothenia coriiceps | reverse complement strand
TGGGCTGGGCCGGGCCGTTTTGATAGGCTACCTTTGTTCTATCTATCAGTTTCAATTTCACACATCAGGCAGCTGTCACTGCGCAATGAACGATCAGGAGTGAGTGACTGAGAGACCTAGCTGGCAGTTGCTTACTGATGGATAAACAAGCTCCAAAGCGTAAAGGCGTTTTTTGTATAGTTTGTGTATACAGTATAAGCTACAGTATTGTAGCGAGCCATGGGTTCAGAGGGAGGGGCTTGCACAGGGGAGGGGAGGGGGGG
>NW_011365380.1:422541-422921 GCF_000735185.1 Notothenia coriiceps | reverse complement strand
TTGGGCAGGGAAACAGGGTTCAGGGGGAGTGGCTGTACGGCTGTACCCGTAGGATAGAAAAGGAGGAAGTGACGTCTGACTCAGAGGTCGCGCGGCTGTGGAGGAAAAACGTGGGGCCACATTCTGTTACTGAGTTTAGGCTAGTTAGCTAGCAGGTTTATTGTTTTGGGTGCAGTCACTTTTGCCTCCACTTGCTGTTCAAATACATGTTGAAAGAAAAAGTATCTGTTTACAGTTCTGTTTTATATGGGTGTTGAGAGATGTATCCATATATTTAGTCCCTAATTTTGCTCTCAAAGTGCACCAGATTGATACATTTAACTTCAACATTTAAAAAATGGGAGCATGCCCCCAGACCCCCCTAGAGGTGGTGAGGTCCA